>NW_012130142.1:263268-282024 GCF_000143395.1 Atta cephalotes
GAGAGAGAGAGAGAGAATTGTTAATTGTCCAAACTTGTGGAACAACTCGTCTCACGCGAGGTCGAACATGCGTAATATTCCATAGAAGAAAATTTACCTACGTGTTCATGTTTGAGAACTTTGTTGGAATTCGGGCTATTAACCCGTAGTGAAAAGTTTTAGAGTCACGTTAATCTCTTGCGCAAATCGCTACGATAAGTATTGCTTAATGTTGACCTTTCGCACGCAAATTAAGCTTTACCAGAATGAAGGCCAGTGGCTAACATGAAAACAAGCATACTTATCATCGAAAGATCATGAATGCGACAAAGGAAATGTGGTCATAATTATGAATACGGATATTAATTATAAGCTGCAGAAAATCAAATTTTTGTCTGTTCTTCGTTATTCATGTGAGTTTAAATCGCAGACTCAAAAACTTACATCCTCTTCAAGATATTTAAATTAGGTATTTTTTATGTCCCATTAAGTCAAAAAATAGGTACTATTACGGGATTAATGGGTAGTGTTAATGTTATCACATTCAAAATTTCACGAATTAAATTTCCATAAAATAATCAACATTTTACTAAATAACGGATATCTCTTGGAGCTTTCTAACATCATCAAAAAGAGATTGTTTAAAAAAATCTAGAGATCAGAATAACAATGTAACTCACACGAATAACAGACAAACAAAAATTTTACTACATTTTTCACAATACCTTATGTTCCATCAATATCAGAAAAATTCAAACGATTTTTCAAGAATAACAGAGCAGTTCGTCTTACCTATGTGGGATTAAACAAACTGAATTCTTCCATTAGAAATCAAAAAGACAAATTAACATCACTTTCACAAACCAACGTAGTATACAAAGTTAATTGTCAGGAATGTGATGCATCCTACGTAGGACAGATGAAACTATTGCTTAAGACCAGATTAAATGAACATCATAATCATATCAAAAGGAATACAAAACAAAAATCCATAATTTCTGAACATAGATTGAAACTTAATCATTATTTTAACTGGAATCACACAAAAATTTCAGACAGGGAAAAGAATTATAATAAACGATTCATTTCAGAATCAATTTTTATTAACAAACAAAAGAATGGTCTAAATGTGCAGGAAAACACAGAATTTCTAGATTAATTACCAAGATCTTTAAAAAGATTTGACATGTCCATATTTTATTTTTCCTATTGTATTTTTTATTGTATAAAACATGTATATTATTGTATTTATTTATCACTATGTTTTATATAGAATATTATCATTATATTTTATATCTATGACTAACGACAATTGATTTTGACCTCTCATGTACTCTTTGAACGTCTTTGTGCTAACATGTCTTATCTTATACCTCTCGTTAACATTATTAAGTTTTTTATTCAATTGATTTATGTTTTAATGACTTATTCGACTTTATTAAATTACAGATAATCTGAAATGTTAGATTTGAGTATTTTGTTAGATACGACAGACAGCATTATTATCTCGCACGGAATGCAAGAGATCCGGGTTCGACTCCTGGCCGAGGCAATATTTTTCGCAATTAATTTATTACAGTTTTTTAAGATTAATTTGGGAAATTTGAGGGATTATTAATATTTCAAATTGATTGCGTTGAAAGTCCGATAACCATACTGTAATGCAATTATCATTTCTGAAATTTCATTTATTCGAAAACTTAACAGTGAAAATGAAGAATTATAATGTAAGATTAAAACTTGCAAATATAACAAGATTTAGATTCTTATTCAATGGCTATTATCGACAAAAATATATGTTTTCATCATCGACGGTCCAAATCAATGTTCAACATCTTAACAGTCAACAGTTCAACATCTTAACATTCAGAGCGTAGTGGCGCTTCGTATTTAAAGTAAAGCATTGTTATCATTTTATGAATATATATGTTAATGAAATACTTTAATTTGCTTCGCATCACATCTTTTTATTAAATTTATACGTTACCGATTTTATTTTTATTTTTACATTGAGGAAGATCCAATCGAAGATCCAATTGAAACGTTTGTCAATTTTTCTCAAGAAGAAAATATATGATTTCACATATGTCTAACCTGTATTGGCTCGCACTGGCTGATTTACATCTATCCTTGGATTTATTCGTTGGAGCCTAAGCCAAGATTGATAGTTATATAATAATAATAATAAAAATTTGTAAACAGTGAAAATGTGAGGCAATATGTTTCAAAGTAAGTCTATATATAATTGCGGTAAAATAATAATTTATTGGTAATTTTGATAAAATTTGTTTTTTATTTTTATGAACAAATAGGTTTTATTTATGTTTTTCACATTAATACATAATATAAAATAATATTCTTTTAATATTCTCATCGAGAATATCGCTAATTGAATAATAATAGGCCTGTTCATTAAATTTAAACACAAAAGCTAATCGATGTTAAAATCTGTTTTCAATTATATATGGTTCCCTAAAGATTTGATACAGAGGCCAAAAAAATAGAAAGCGATGCAGATTAAAAATTCTAGTATTTTTTACATAATTCCTTGTTTTAAAATCTAGCTTTTTATTGACTTACTTAAAATTATTCTATATTTCTATTTAGATATTCTGGCAGTAGCAATTATAGAAACATTATTTTATTTTTGATGCATAATTGTGTCTTTGTTTTTCTTTAATAAAAACTTTAATAGTCTAATCGCTAAAATAGCAAACAAATAAATGAAAGTTTCATAAGTTTTTGTAAAATAAAAAATATAAAAATACAATTAAAAAAAGTATGTACAGAATAATTTAAGATCATTGCATTTGTTACATTTTCTTCAAAATTCTAATAAAAAAAACTTATTTGAAGTTTCTTTAATTTAAACTATGTACCTAGTCTTTTCATTGTCATATATTTAATATATAATAATTAAAAGAAATAATAATATTGTACATATTAATGTTACATATTGAATATCGATATGTAATATCAAAATGAAAATATGAGTTAAATAAAGTTTTGAATTTAATTAAACTAAATTTTGAATTTAATTTAATTAAAAAGGATGAATGCCTTTATATCAAATTATTTTCCAAAAATTATTGATTAATTTACCGAATAAATTACCGTAAAATTTGGTCATTTTCATCTCTAGTCATAATGTCAAGTATTGACATTATATTAAAAATAAATTATTATTATGTGAAATATTATCTAAAATGAGTCTCAAATGAGTCTGAATGAATCATTAATATATTTTTATATAAACTTTCTATCTTCATCACGATCATACCATACGGGTTTATAAAAAAAAGTTCATAAAAAAAAGAATAATTAATATAATGAACGATTCACATATCAATGGATCATGTAAAACCGGATTAAGTATTCCCATCGTTCTTAAGCAGATAAAGAATCAACTAGAAATCATGTCTGTGGTTATCATTTTGCCGAATCAGCCGATTTGAGATGATTCACTACTTCATTTACCTTCAATACTTTCAGTTACCAAAAGAGAACACATTTTATATTTGTAAATAGAATAATTTTTATATAATATATTTGATCAGATTATTCTGTAATTTATTGAATTAATTTATATTAAATATTAAATATAAAAATATAAAAATTAAATATAAATATTATATATATATTGTACAATTTCATAAAAAAATATTTTACATATTATTAAAAAATTGATCAAAATGTCGCGTGTTAATTCAAAAAAATTTCTACATATCATATACACAGAAAAAATATAAAAATATATTTATCATCGAATTGCAACAATCGTTTACTACAGTGAAAATTATTTTCTTCATTATATTCACTGCAGAGAAAACGTACGCGAAACGTGTAGTTTCGTTATATAATTAGCATTGCACTGTGAAGAAGCAATGATCTTATGGCGCCTCCTCGATTGCAGAACCACGGAATCCGAAAGAACCTCAGAATTTGACTTTGTCTAACGCTCGGCTCATTGGTGAAAAACTGCGTATTAATTTACGATGGATTAAACCGGCGTCGGACGTGCCGATATCGTTTTACAAAGTATTTTGGAGCAGATTTATCCATGGACCAACAAATGATTCTATTCTCGTCTATCATAAGACAATTCTTAAAGTAAGTTTTCTTCATTACGGTTGGCAGATTTCTTAAAATTTAATTTTTATTCGCATAAAATATAAAAAAATTAATTTCATCTTAAATAGTAACGTAATTTTAAAAGAGGTATCATCTTGATATGTGCTTAGAATTAGAAAAAAATAAAATTGAGATATATCTATATATAAATCGAGATTCACTTTAAATCGATCAATTTTTTTATATTTATATATTACATATTAATATTAAATTTAAATGCTGGGTCAGAAGCTAAGTTTTGCGGTATTTTTTAGCTCAAAATTGTATACACAATATTTTCGTTAAAAATTGTCAAAATTTAAATTTAAAAAAAGGAATTTAAAGCTTGAAATTTTTACTTTCAAATGGTTACTATATTTTTTAAATTTATATGAGTTTTGTAATTTTTATATATAGAAAATAATAAACGAGCTGAAAAAAATAAAAAATTTTCTTTGCACTTTGTAGGTCTGTAGCGTGCCCAAAAAATTTGAGCAAATTTCGACTATCGTAAAGCTTGAGGCTTTCCCTACAAAATCATGTTTTAAAAATGTTCTTATGATTTTTTGTTCTTAAGTTACTCGCGGATTAAGTAAAAAGGAGTATTCTGACTCTGATTGCTCATAACTTCATTAAATATCATCATAATAGAAAAACAAATTTTTAAACTTTGAAACATTGGTCAAGTGATATAATTGCCAATAAAAAAAAATAGAATATATATAAATTTGAGTTAAAAATATTACGTTATTTTTCTTTTAATCACTGCGCAATGATTGTATTAGGTGTACAATTTTGCTTCCGCCGTTTTTTTCCGAAATTCGAGGCTTTATTGTAAAAAACTGGTTATACATTTATGATTCAAAGTATTGTTCATCGCTGGCCACTACTTTCTCCCATCTTTCGATTAGCGTACGAATCCCGCGTCGAAAAAACTGGTCATCTTTTGAGGCTATCCACGAATCGATCCAATTTTTTTACTTCTTCATAAGACCGGAAGTGCTGGTCAGCCAGGCCGTGTGCCATTGATCGAAACAAGTGATAGTCAGAGGGAGCAACGTCTGGAGAATACGGCGGATGGGGTAGGACTTCCCATTTCAACGTTTCCAAGTATGTCTTGACCACTTTCGCAACATGGAGTCGAGCATTGTCATGCTGCAAAATCACTTTATCGTGTCTCTCGTTGTATTACGGCTGTTTGTCTTTCAATGCTCGGCTCAAACGCATCAATTGCGTTCGATACCGATCGCCTGTGATTGTTTCGGTTTTAACAGTTCATAATACTACACCGAGCTGGTCTCACCAAATACAGAGCATGACCTTGGACATCAAAATCACCGTTCTTGAAGCGTTGAAACTACTCACGACACGTTCTTTCACTAATAGTGGCCTCACCATAAGTATTTGAGAGCATTCGATGAGTCTCAGCCGCAGATTTCTTCATATTGAAGCAAAAAAATTAAAACCTCCCACAAATGACGAGAATTTGGCTCGTAAACTGACATTTTCAATCGAGAATAACTTTATGATGCAGACACAAATCGACTAATATTTCTATGGGGTTATGTTGACAGATGCCCAAGTTTATTGTATGACGTCTATGATCTATTTATTTCGACCACCACTTACCGCTAAAGCCATCTATAGGAAAACGGCGGAAGCAAAGTTGTACACCTAATATATAAGGATAGTAATATCACGTTTTTAATTCAAATTTGTATATATTTTATACAATAACATTTTATACAATAACATAATATTATAGGATCATATACGTGATAATACAAACTATAGAAATCAAAGCCTTAAGAAACGCGTCGAAATGATTTTTCAGTTTTGAAACGTTAACTCTACTAAACTATCGCAGTAATATCAATATCAAACTACCGAGTTAAATTGACTAGCAATTTAACAAATTTTTGATACTTATTCGCATCTTCGAAACAATCTTAATAATGTTGAATGACATATTAAAATTTATAAATAATTAATTCTTATTGCGAAAAGAGTATTACCTCGGCTGGGAGTCGAATCCGGATCTCTTGTATTCCTAAGCCTTTAGATTATCGAAAAGTTTTTAAATTACTTAATAATATTCTTCGCAATAATTGGCATATGAAGGAACAACATCTCTTTAGGTGACGTAAATAAAGATGCGAATAAGCATCGAAAAATCATTTTGGCATGAATTTTTAAGAACTACATTCATAGTATATAAATTCACACAAGAATTATACAAGTATTTAAACTCCAGCTAGACCGTTTAAAGCTTTGATTTCTATAATTTATATATTTTATATTTAAAAAATTATCCCATGATACCATTCGATAGAGCAAAGTTTTAGCTTTAAAAATCTGTTTTATTAATTAGATACGATAATTTTTGACAAAGTTACTATAAGCAATCAAAATCAGAATGCTCTTTTATTTAATCCGAATATAACTTGGTAACAAAAAGTTGTACGAACATTTTTTTAAAAACTTTTAAGAAAAACTTCAAGCTTTCATGTCAGATAGTCAAAAATTTTGCAACGAATATATTCTGTATTACAGTATTGTGCTTAGATAATTAAAAATTATTTAAATATATATAAGATAAATTACACAAAAATGTATTTTAGATAAGATGAAGGTGATTAACTTTACTAATCTAGATAAGATCTGATCTAGATAAGATCTAGATAAGATAAGATCTAGATAAGAATCTAGAAAAGATGAAATTTGAAAAATTTTTATCTTGATAATTTTTAAGATAATTTTGTTATTAAGTCACTATTAAAATGATTTAGAATATAAAAAATGTATTAATATTTTCATTAATCTTTATTTTTTAAGAATAAAAGTTTTTTTGAACATTTCGTCTGAAACGGTTTCTACGCGGAATTAATATTTGCTGTCCACAACTAAAAAAGCATTCTACTGGCGCTGATGATGGCAATGATATGTTATATTAAAAAAAATTTATTTGACATGTGGATACAAATTAAGAATATCTAATTCCTTAAATTTATCTTCTAAGTAATATAATTTTTAAATGTGAATGAAAATATTTAAATGTTGCTTTGAATTATAACTGATGCTATACTAATCCCAATTTTAGTAAAACTGCATCTTATCGACGATCACACCGATTTCAATGATCTTGACATATGTTGTCAAGGTCATGACTCTGAATCACCTCCAATGATTTTAACTGTCGCTCGTTATTCGTTAAAAAGTTATTAATAACAAAAGTTTAAAAAATAATTTTTTTTCTGCTATATAAAACAAAAATGTTCTGCTTCAAAATATAGAGGAGAAATGGTATTATTGCCAGTGTATATATGTGGCCTCCCTTAATATATCCGCTATTACGTAACAAATCCTAATGATTACTTATGGAATCATTTATTCAGTAGTTCGCCGTTACACTATAATGTTAATATACACACGCTAATATACTCAATAGCCAATACTTACTATAATTTTTACTTTCAAGTATTTCAAAATACATTTCTGAAATACATTTTAAAAATTTCTGAAATACATTTAATTACATTTATTTCCTCATTTTTTTTAAACTTGAGCGTTATTAAATAGCGTTATTAAATATATGTATTTCTGAGTGTATTGTTGCTATTTAACATTTTATTTGACTGTATATATTTTGAGTTATGCAAATTTAAATAATAGCATGACATTTTGTTAATGTAACCCTTTATTCATTACTTATGATCTTTTTTTTGAGGTTTTCAAAGTAATTATTTGATAATCGATTGCAGTTCTACTGTTTATCTATAGTTTATATTACATGTACTATTTTTAGTATTGAAATTTTTAGTGAGCATCTTATATTGAAATTATGTGAATGTTTTACTTTTTTGTTAATTTTGTGATCAAATATTGTTTTCTAAACAAAACTAATTTTGTAAAATAATTTTTATGGCCACATTATCACCCTTGTTTTTCTTCGTTATGCAATGTTGCCACATTTTTATTAATAGTGTCTTAAATAATGAATATTTCATAACTTCGAGTCCAGAATCGATTTAACAACATTTTAACGAATGTAATTATCAAGTTTTAAACTTAAATATTGATTATTAATCAGATTATTGTGCAAAATGTACTGTATATATGTAACTGGCCATAATATCACTTTTTCCTCCATGACTTTCCATGCAAAGCTACTCTCGCCCCATCTTCCCCTTATCGAGGGGCGCACGACTTTCCGTAGTCGTTATTCATTCAAAAGTTATTAACAAAAAATAGTTTAAGAAATAACGTTGCGTTATTGCTTACAAAATAATAGTGTCTGTTTGGAGAAATTAGATAAGAGATGGATTAAATCGGGATAAGAGTACAGAGGGAAGGATGGAACTCCTATCCCATGCATGTTCTTTTTACACTATTTTGAACAAATAAAATATACAATATAATATATTATAGGACCGATATTATGTGATAATATTGTACAAACTATAATAATCAAAGCTTTAAACAGTCTAGCTGAATCTTAAATGCTTCTAAGTCTGTGTGAATTTATATATACACAGTCCTTTTTGAAACACGCGCCAAAATGATTTTTCGGTCTTGAAATACGCTAATTCTATTAAATTACTACATTAATATCACGAATTAAAATTGACTAGCAATTTTAACAATTTTTTGATGCTTTTTCGCATCTTCGAAATGATATTAATTATACTGAGTGACATATTAAAATCTGTAAATACTTAATTCTTATTGCGAAAAATATTACCTCGGGAATCGAGTCCCTCTTGCATTCCATGCGAGTGTTCTAAAGTCTTTAGACTACTGATGCCTTAATATTCTTTGAATATTCTCAAGACTTTGATTGCTATAGTTTGTGTTAAATAAAATATATTGTGTTAAATAAAAATATGCAATAAATAATTATGATAAATAATTATTATTTATTTCAATAATATTTTCAGATACTGAATATATATTACTCATCATATTAAATAAAAAAAAGCATCCATTCGTTCAAGATAATTATAAAGTCGTCCAAATAAAAATTCAGCTATGTAACTTGCAAAATGTTCTTTCCGTGTTCCATATCGTGAAATATTTGATAAGGAGGAGGTGGAATGAGAGTCGCTTCGCGTAACATATATTTTAAAGCATTTTTGTTTTATATAACAGAAAAAAAAACGTTTTTTCTGCAATATATATTACTATGCTATTTTTTAATTTTTGTTATTAATATCTTTTTAACGAGCGATGGAAACTGCGCCCCCTGGCAGGGGAGAGGTGAAAATCGCTTCGCGCGGAAAATTATAAAATATATTTTAAATACGAATAACGAGCGATGATTAAAATTCATTGAAGATGATTTAGGATCATGACTTCGATAACATATATCAAGGTATTGAAATCAGTGAGAACATCGGTAATATATAGTTTTACCAGTTTTTTTATTTATATCACGAAAGACATCCTCATTACTTACTACTAGAAGTTATATAGATATTTATTACAATACTCTTCTACAATTTTAATTTGAAATTTTATAAAATTAATTTGAAAAAATAACATTTCTTTTATCTTTAAGATAAGATAAAAATAATTTATATTTTTGATACTCTAAATAAAAATAAGATAAAGCCATTTCTCCATCTAGATAATTTTATTAGATAACGGAAAACACTACTGCATATAATTTTGAGCTAATGAATACTGCAAAATTTTTCCTCTGATTTAATATAATAACACAGATCTACAAAAGAATTTTTTTTATTCAAAAATGATAATATGTAATTCTGAAAAGAATTTTTTTTATTCAAAAACGATAATATGTAATTCTGATTGTTTTTAACAAGCTAAAATCAAATTCGCAGCTAAACTTGTTTCATCACATTAGGTTTTTGAGATATTCAAATCTTAAAGTGCCAAAAAGGCTTTTTAGGCATATTTAAATTAAAATAACTCATAAACTTCATATAATAAAAAATGGGTTACGAATTCGAATTTTCAGCATGAAAAAAATCTACGAAAATCACTTATAGTTATAAATGGGTTAACACAGTGAAATAAAAAAAAAATTAAGATGTATTATAAGTAGAGTTCAGAAAAGGAATCGAATAACGTAAAATTCGGGTACCCGCTCGCAGATCCGTTACCCGTGCATACGACTTTCGATTCCGCGAGTATTTGCTAATTCGGGTACTCGCGGAATCGTGGGCGATATGGGTACCTGTTTCGATCGGATGCCCGCTATATGCTACAGATACTGCGTGTAATTTTATCAATTTAAAAGGCGTTTTAGGATTGTTTATACTAATTTTCGTTTTGTAGTTAAATAGTTTGAATTAAAAATGTACAGTTCATACAGTCCCTGCAAAGCAAATTAAATTTGGAAATGTGTTTAATATCCATATATCCATAATGTGAAAACGAAACAGTTTAGCCACAGAATATTTTAATTATAAACGAAATGAGAATCACTACAAACGATTATAAAATATACATACTTTAAAATTACACGCAGATATTTATAGCATGTAGCGGACATAGCATGTAACATCGAAATGGGTACCCGTATCGCACATGGTTTCACGGGTACTCGCATCATATACAGTTCTGTGGGTACCCGCGAAAACGGAAAGAGATCGTATGCACGGATAATGGATAATGGGCGGGCGGGTAGTCGAATATTCCGAGCTCTAATTGCAAGTACATTCGCTCTTAGCTAAAGTCCGTTACTATCACCATCCTCTTCAATTTCTCCACCAAGTCACATAGCACATAGTTAGTCTTAAAACTGGCAGTCTTGCCACAGGTATGATATACATTTAATGATTCAAGATCGTCACTTCTCTTGTAAGAGAGAAAAACGGGCCAAATTCGCAAAAATATATATACAAAAGTTTAATTAAATATATATTAAAAAAGTTTAAAAAAAGATTAAAAATAAAACCCCAAAAATTGTAAAAAGTTAAAAAAAAGAGTAAACAAATAAAAAAATTAAGAATAAAAAGAATATAGAGCTCATAACTGTCACATTTCTGTTCGTAACTTTAAATTCGAATAATGGTGGTAAAATATTTGTAATATATCTATTTTTTTTATATTGTTTTGACCCATTTATAATTATAGGTGAGTTTCATAGATTTTTTTCATACTGAAATCGAATATAGTCCATATTTCTCTATCATATCAGGTTTACGAGATAATCTAATCGAAAAATATTCAAAATAGGCCTTTTTGATATTTTAAAATTAGAATATCTCGAAAACTTCATGTGATGGAATAATTTGGGCTATTTGATTTTAGCATGTTCGAAATGTTCAGGATCATATATTGCTGTTTCTGGATCAAAATTCATGTTGATCTGTAATTAATTATGATTAATTAACCTATTATTAATCAATAACAATTTTTAGCTTAATTCGGAATACTCGAGATTTTACCGATAATTTTTTCATCCTAAAACTAGATGTTTTTAGCGTAATCGAGTTTTTTTGTACTTGCTTTTCAGGATAAGACTTGCTATGAATTGAAAAATTTAGAGCTCAAGTGCCAGTACTTCCTTCAGGTGCAAGCGGTAGCCATGTACGGCGGTCGGCGTCTTACTTCACGCAAAGCATCCAAGGTCTTCAATAGCACCGATTATATGGCATATGGTAAGGTTCCAAATTGACTCGATCCTCGATAATGATAGCTCATCAGTCCTTCCCTCAGTCTCCCTTCTAAGTCCAGTGTAATCGGGATAACCAACGAAAGCAGTGACCTTTCATTGAAGCCGATGTCGAGAGACGTTCTCGCAGATGCGAGCGAACGCAGGCCGGTCTTCATGTGCGTCGCATGAATTGCCATTGTGGAGAAGTCAAGGCGCGTTTAGTTTGGCCAAAAAGCAGCGACGCTAGCAGGTATAATATCACTTGGCAAGAGGAATCCTGTTCACGTAAGAAAGGTTCGGAACATCGTCGGAAATCCACTTCTTGGAAAGTGGTTCAGGTATGCTGATTTCGAATTTCTTTGTCGTTGTGTTTTCGCAAAGAACAATCATTGCTGTGATTAACAGATTCTTGTAAATTTAATAAAAAATATATAGAATACATCTCAATGTAAAATTACGTACCGAATTTAATTGTACAATTATAACAACAAATAGTTACAATAGTAAAAAATGATGAGATAACTTATAAATAAATATAGTAACAATATAGTATATGACTTATAAACAAGTTGTTGTTTAAAAGAAAATATTAAAAAATTTTTAGTTTCTAATATTGTATTTGTTTTAATTGTTAATAGAATTATAATTGCAGTTCTATAAAAAATAAGAATTCTATATATTTTTTTAAAAGAGCATTAATTATTTTTGTTATCTTAATTATTGTTTCAATTATTTCATAGTTTCCTAGGATGAGTTTCGAGTTACGCATGAAGCATATGATGTATCGTTTTATCCTTTTTTATTATTTAATGAACAACAAGGACAATGATGTATCATGTGTTTTATAACTTGGAACGTATCCTTAGACTTTGAAACAATAACATATTTAAAAAACACATATATTCTTTAGAACGATCGCACATATGAATACATCAAATACGACAGAGAATGCCATCATTTCGATTCCAGGAATTTTTCTCGACTTTCTGAGGCGAGTGTCTTGAGATGAAAGTCGAGAAGTCCCAGGTTCGAAACCTGACTGAGGTAATATTTTTCGCAATAACTTTATAGTTTTTTAAATTTAATTTAAGGAGAATTTAGGGGGATTAATAGCGTTTTAGACTGATTGTGTTGAAAATCCAAAAATTATCGGAGTACAATCATATATGAAATCAATTTATTTAATAAAGAATTTATATTGTATTATTCGAAACATCTAACTTTGATCGAAATGATGGTGTTCTCTATTGTATATTTGATGTGTATTCATATTTTAAAAAATTTAGCAATGTTTATTATATTGTTCAATTTAGAATTGTGTAAAACAGGTTTTTAACAAAACAATTTCAATACGTGAAATTATTTCAAATAATTATATCAAAACACCTAATTCTAAATTAAATTTTTTAAATATTAAAAAATTTGAAATAATTAAGATGTTCTTTTTTCCAGATCTCGAATTTCATTATTTAAAAAAAGAAAATTTAAAAAATTTGATAATAATAATTTTAACATTCATAACAATGAAAATAAAAATGAGAAATAAGTCTCGATATTCTTAACCTCATCTATCATATGATTAATTTCAGGCATCTCACTATGATTTGCCACAGCTTCAAAACGACTGCATGTACAGTGTAAATGTACGAAATATATTGAAAAACGGTGAAAATATCGGTCATGGTACTAGTATAGAGTTCTTCGCAACGGGATGTCAAGATGACCAGAAGCGGCGGAAGTATTCGCGGAGAAAAACAATGCGATGCAAAACAAAATCGTCCAGATCTACAAAACAATTTTCCGGTTTATTTGTGATAAATAAAAAAAATAAATAAACCTTGGGTTTTTGAATATGCAAAACAAACGAATTGTAAGCTGTAATTGTAATATTTATGGATTATTACGAATGTAATTATTATAATTATTAACAGAATTATTAATTATTATTAATATACTTTAATAATATACTTTAATAATATTAATGATACTTTCTTTATAGCTTATGAATATTGCTCTAGCATCTTATAATTCAATTGTGTTTTATGTGGAATAGTTACATAAATTCGATAATGCGATATTGCAACAACTTTTTAACGTCAAAACATAATTTTTCAAAGAAAGCACAAAGCCTTCTAAAATTTCTTTATAATAAAAATCGTCAAAGACGTAATTTTAGATTTTTTTATATACATAAATGTTTCTACATTTAATGTTATGTTTATTACGAACGTTTAATATAAAAAAAAATAATTTATTTATATGTCTCTTTGATGTTGAAAATAATTTTAATATGGCTCGTATTAAAGTTTTATGTTATCGCAAAAATAAAAGTGATCATAGAGCAGTGATTTTAATTTAAAAGTTTGGCATTGTATTTGCGTTCTTCATTTCAAATACTTGCGCTTTCGAATTAGATAATTTTATTTTTTAAAAATAAACCATTGCAACAAATGTAATAAAGTACTGCAGCGAAAAGATTTTAAAAAAGTTAAGTCGTTTATATTACTGAAAATTTTATTAATCTCTTTGATTGATTTAATTCATATTTTGCTTCGAGAACTAAAGTATAGTTGGGTTCTGTTGCCGAACATAGAATTTATTTTGCAGACAAAAATGACCGGATTAACACAATAAAATTATGAAGTAATTTGCATTATTATAAATATGCATTATTATTATAAATATGCATTATTATTATAAATATATGAAATAGAAAAGAACTTAAGGTTCCTGAGTAGTCACTTCAGCCATATTGAATCGTGATGTAATAATAAATGAGAAATGATACATTGATTTTTCTTGCATGTCATTTGGAAATAAAGAAAAATTTAAATAAAAAAAATAACAATAAAATAAGATTACTTTAAAATACTTGTAAAAATGGTATACTTGCAAAACTATTCTTATCTCTCCTGAATCTGTAATTAATCAAAAAAGATAAAGTGAAAATGCTATGCATGCGCATTAAGTAAAAGTTAGTAAACACATTTTACGTGCTTTTTACGATTATTTGTTGACTGTCAGAGAAGTTAAGGATAGTTTCGGCCTATTTTTACAAGCAATTTTATCATTTTGTTTCAAAAATTTTGTTTCATCCAAATGCTCTTTATTTACAAATAGTATGCAAGAAAAATTAATGCTTATGATACATTTCTTGCTTATAATGTAATTCAATATGTTATGTAATTCAGTAGTAGATATAGAGGAGTCTTAAAGATTTAGGAACCTTAAAGACGAATGTATGTAGGTAGATATAAAACTTTACTTATGTAAAAGCGTTGTTTATAAATGGTAAAGAATATTCGGAATATAGATTTATCAGAAGATAAATATAGTCATAAGATGTATTTCGCGAGATATGAATCGTAGACTTCTACCATACATCAAAAAAAGATAAATACATTTATTAATAAAAAACGTATTTATCTTTTTTTTAGATGATATTCAAAAAATTTTATAAATAATAATTTTATAAATGTATTCTATAAATAAGTTCTTTCTAAATTGATTACAATCTATATTTTTGCAGAGCAAAATGATAAAATATTTATTCTTTACCACTTAATTCACAAATAATAGATTATAAAGCAATTTATATTTTTATGTATCACAGAATAAATTTTTATAAAAAATAAAATTGTTTAATTTGACTCATTTCACATCAAATTTATTAAAATAGAAATTCTACAATACAATTGTTTGAATTTCATAATACTGCATTAATATCAACATCTAATTTAGGATACGTGCATAAGTTAATAAATATCTTCTATGAAGATTGTTTAAAAAGTTTTAAATTTTGAGCCTCAACAAGAAGATATTGCTCGTTAAAACCATTCTAGTACTACAATCGTACATGTTTTGCAAGATAATTGTGAATATTATAACCATTATAGACGCTCAGTTGTTGTTTGACAGTCATTTATACCGATAGTCGATGACAATGTTTTTGTAAAAATGGAAAAAATTAAATCGATGATCGCTATAACACAAAAATTGCAGTACGAATTGATTAACTATCCATCAAATTTACCAAATCTCATTCCTAATGACTTTTTCCTGTTTCTTATAGGCTCAAAGTTAGGCTTAGAGGATACAGATTTTCATCAAACGAAAACACTGACATCGACTGGTATGGCTCTGAAATGGCTCTGAAACAACAATTGAACAAAATGACTATAATTTTCACAGATAAACATGCGAAATGTTACGATTGTAGTACCAGAATCATTTTGTGAGTGATTTTGAATAATGCCATCTTTATGTTGAAGCTCAAAACTTTTCAAATGACCCTCGTACACATCTAATACTTCTACATAACAATTTATGACTGTATTTATTAGAACAAAAAGAATTAAAGTTATTTAGATAGTTATGTAAGATACTTTGCTTTGTACATACATTAATTTAACAAAAGATTTTAATTGATAATAATGTTCGCATGATAAATATATTTTAAACACATTACACGCCGTTATTGTAATCGGTTTTTTTATGTTGTTTGTATATAAAAAAATCCACTAATAACACTTATATCTTAATTAGTAATTATTATTTCTTTACACTTTCTTCTTTCTGAAATAAAAATTATGAATTTTGGCGACATAATGAATTGTTTGCAGAATTATTATATTTGCCTCGCAGAATTAAGTTTTGATAAAATGTTTACCAGTATATTTTTTATTAACTTTTAATAACTTTTAAACACAAAATAGCAATTAAGTATTCTTGATTTATAACTTGAAATATTGTTAGAAATTTTCAATAATAATAGAAAAATGTTTAATCATAGTTCTTTGTAAGATCATAGTAAGTTCTTATTATATCACTAATTGTAAGTAAGTGATATAGTAAATATGCATCATTTTATCGTCATAAATGATAGTAAGGAGATATTGAATTTTTCAAGTATCACAAGTTTATATTTAAGATTATTGCCTAATATCATTAACTTAAATAAATTTGCGTTTTGTTAACAACTCAAATTGATATCAGTTTCCGTAAAATGCTATATTTACCATTTTCGTATTCTAAATCAGATATGGAAACAGACATATGAAAAATGATTACTAACTAAGAATTTCTGTTTAATTTTAGAAATATTTACATTCCGTAAACGTTTTTATTAAAATAAAAAAAATTTTTTAAATAATATTCAGTATTGCAGTTCAATTCATTTTATTACAATATATTATATTTGACAGTATGTAATAGATGATCAAAGAATGTTACAAATCAATAGTATATATATTATATGTATATATATTATATATTATATGTATATATATTATATATATTATATATTATATATTATATATATATATATACAAATATATATACAAATCAATAGTATATATATCAATAGTATATATAATAGTATATAAATTATTGAGGTATTAGAGATAAATAATGTATTGTAACAAAACTTATTGGGTTTAATAATTTTTATACGTTATACGTATTTTTATACGAACATAGAATGTAAAATTGTATTATTTCGTCACATTCAAAAAAGATAATTGTTATCCGTTTAATAATTGTCAACAGCGTCTGAAGAATTATGATAAATAGAAAGGAATATATCATTACATTTACTTGTAGATATTATAATTTATGCTAATAAATATCAAATTCAAAATTCATTCTCTCTTAATTATGTTTTAACTTTTAAATATAATTACAATCAAAATATGGCGTCTAATAATTAATCATAAATTTTACAAATTGAGTAACTATTATTATGAAACATATATATCAAATAAGACACTGTTTATAACTAATAAAAATTATTATTTTAATATTTATACATTACCAGAAAAATATATTTTCTACATTATCAGAGAAATATTTTTAGACAATTAATATTAATAAATATTACTCACTGTAATACTTATAATATGACTCCAATAAAAGTGAACATAAGATGCTACTTATATAAATTAAACACACAAAAGTTTGTGGACAATAACTTCTTTAACAAAGATATGCTAAAAAAAATATATAGAACGTGGCAATATGCGATATATATAATGATAAATAATAATATATAAAATGAACATTAAAAGATAGAGTAAACAATGATTGATCATTTGTTATGAATTTGTTATGAATTGAAAAACATATTAAATCCAAGTCAAAGTAACAGCTAATTTCACAACATAAATCTTTACTAACTTCATATATGAATAAAATATTCAATTTACAGTCCGTTTTTTACTTTTTAGTAAATTAAATTCGCAAGAAAAATTATAGTACATAATTAAATATTTAACAGTTAAGGCTCATGAGTAATCACGTCAGCCATATTAAATCGTGACATCATAAGCGAGAAATGACACGTTGACTTTTCTTGCATATCATTTATAAATAAAGAGAATTTGGAAATAAAAATGATGAGATCGTTTTAAAAATTATAAAAATATATATACATTTATAAAAATATAGATAGAAGACTAGACGAAGATTCTCTTTATTTCCCATCCAGTAAAGAGTCGAAAAAGATGAAGTGAAAATAGGCTACGCATGCGCATTAAATAAAAATTAGTAAACGCAATTTACGTGCTTTTTACGACTATTTACTGACTGTCCAGGAAGATAAGAATAGTTCTCATTTTATATGTGTTTTAAATCAATCTCATCATTTCATTTCATCTAAATTCTCATTACTTACAAATGAAATGTAAGAAAAATGTGTCACTTATGACATATTTTTCGCTTATACGAACGTCACGATTCAATATGGTTGGAATGAATAGAAGAAGATGGGGCACATTATGACAAAGGGCATTATGTGACAGCCGCTTTTTTTTCAAAACGCAGCGAGCGCAACATTAATACATAAAAAGAAAAAATGTCATGGAAAAAATAACTTTGTTTGATAAAGTTTCAGAAGCTATGAGAAAAATCATAGTGACGAGAGGAATATAAAGAAATCTAATCAAACTGAAAATTTGTTTTTTAGTTTATAATTTTGTTTCTCAAGATAAAGCATTTCTTTTGATGGCGTAATATATATATATATATATATATATATATATATATAT
>NW_012130142.1:282936-287688 GCF_000143395.1 Atta cephalotes
TTTTTAGTTTTAATTTAATTTTTTAGTTTTATTACTTAAGTAATAAAGTACTATTTACTTTTGTATTGAGTATATATATATATATATATATATATATATATATATATATGTTGTAAGATTATGTTTAGTTTTAGTTAAGCTATGATTATATTATAATGCAAGCCTCGTATCACTATTCACGTGAAATGATGAAGATACTCTTGGAGTAATATATAACAATAATTTATACATTGTGACATACTTATTTTTGTTTATCTTTACTCTGTTATCATTTTATTATTAGTTAAACATGGTTTAACACAGAGAAAAAAAGACATACATATGATTTTAACCCAAAACCCATTGTGAGTGGAACAAAAAGGCAATGATCCATCCTATTACAAGTTTGTTAATTTTTCTTTTAAGTTTAAATTAATATAGCCGCTTTTAATATGTTTAAAAAAAGTTCTACAAAAATTTGGTTTTGTAATTATTTCTACGGAGACATCTTATTTTGACGTTTTATTTTAATTTTTAATTTTTTAATATATTTTAAATATTTATCAATGTTTATTATTTTAATATTATATATTTTATTAAGGTTGAGCCAGAAAGCTTATAATCTAAGTGATTAATACAAGTCTGTTATAATATTAATTTTTTATACTTTTTATGTACCTTATGCTATGCTTATATGTCTTATAGTGAAAATTTTATTTTTAATATTTAAACAATTTAAAAATTTTATTTTTGGTTTTATATTGTATCTATAAGTTTTAAAGATTGTACCTATAAGTTTTAAAGATATAATAATAAACCTTCAAACGTATTAAAATGATTTCCTTTTGGCCTTGTAACACTTAATCTTGGACCAGTCCCATGATCTCACTGCCCCATATATGGGACACTATGTGACAAATGAAATAGCTATTTCTCAATTGCTTACAAAGATTAAAATTTGGAAAAATTACCAATTGTTCTTTGTTGAAAGAGGAATCTTTTCATCTTATAAAAATTGAAATATTCTTTTACTAACAAGGAGAAGTGAAAAGAAAAAATCTTTCACAATGTGCCCCTACCCTACCTGTACCCCCCTGTGCTCTTACCCTACTCAGGAGTCTTAAGCGTATGCATTCAAATAGGTAAATTATATTTGTATGAAACAATTAATGATATAACTTTTGTTTATCATATATCGCTAACAAAGTTATGAATCTCCTACATATTTATTTTTTTAATTCATGCAATAATTAAGAAAATGAAAGAATGGTTAATAACTGTAATTGAGAAAGTTTATTTTTTACAGTCATTGACCATTTACTGTAATTCATATATTATTCATTAAATAATTATTTTTCATAGATAAAATTACCATTTTGAGATGTTATATTAGGTGTATAATTTTGCTTCCGCCGTTTTTTTTCCGAAATTCGAGGCTTTATTGTAAAAAACTGGTTATACATTTATGATTCAAAGTATTGTCCATCGCTGGCCACTACTTTCTCTCATCTTTCGGGTAGCGTACGAATCCCGCGTCGAAAAAACTGGTCATCTTTTGAGGCTATCCACGAATCGATCCAATTTTTTACTTCTTCATAAGACCGGAAGTGCTGGTCAGCCGTGTGCCATTGATCGAAACAAGTGATAGTTAGAGGGAGCAACGTCTGGAGAATATGGCGGGTGGGGTAGGACTTCCCATTTCAACGTTTCCAAGTATGTCTTGACCATTTTCGTAACATGGGGTCGAGCATTGTCATGCTGCAAAATCACTTTATCGTGTCTCTCGTTGTATTGCGGCTGTTTGTCTTTCAATGCTCGGCTCATACGCATCAATTACGTTCGATACCGATCGCCTGTGATTGTTTCAGTCGGTTTTAACAATTCATAATACACTACGCCGAGCTGGTCCCACCAAATACAGAGCATGACCTTGGAGCCGTGAATATTCGGTTTGGCCGTCGACATGGAAGCATGGCCGGGAACTCCCCATGATTTTTTGCGCTTGGGATTATCATAATGAACCCATTTTTCGTCTCCAGTCACAATGCGATGCAGAAATCCCTTCCGTCTTTGCCTTTCAAGCAGCTGTTCACAAGCAAACAAACGCCGTTCAACATCTCTCGGCTTCAATTCGTACGGCACCTAATTTTCTTGCTTCTGAATCATTCCCATGGCTCTGAGGCGTTTTGAAATGGCTTATTAAGTCACTCCCAATGATCGTGCCAATTCTTCTTGATTTTGACACGAGTCTTGCTCAAGTAATACCTCCAATTTTGCATCTTCGAAAACCTTCTCTCTTCCACCGCTATGCCGGTCTTCGACGTCAAAATCACCATTCTTGAAGCGTTGAAACCACTCACGACACGTTCTTTCACTAATAGCGGCCTCACCAGAAGTATTTGAGAGCATTCGATGAGCCTCAGCCGCAGATTTCTTGATATTGAAGCAAAAAATGAAAACCTCCCGCAAATGACGAGAATTTGGCTCGTAAACTGACATTTTCAATCGAGAATAACTTTATGATGCAGACACAAATCGACTAATATTTCTATGGGGTTATGTTGACAGATGCCCAAGTTTATTGTATGACGTCTATAATCTATTTATTTCGACCATCACTTACCGCTAAAGCCATCTAAGGAAAACGGCGGAAGCAAAGTTGTACACCTTATAATATTGTAGGTTTAATTTTTCATCAAAATGTCTAAGTCCTATGAAATACGCTTAAGAGGCACTTAATGATGCCGTTCATAAAGATATAGAACTAAATAAACCGACATGATGTATGAGATACCTAACTAAATAAATACTTAAATTTTAAGTGTTAAGAAAAGATGAATCATTGAACATCAAAATAACATTGGATTCCTATCCTATACTTGGAATTTCATTATGATTTAATGAAATTCCATTTAAATTATTTCCTTTTCATTTTTTGAATTTTTTCTTCTCATTTTGATGGTTCATTTCAGAATGATTCAGAATTGTTAACATCGTCTTTATGTAATTGTTTAATATTCTTTTTTAAACAATTACATAAAGATAGTGTTACATACGTTAAAGAAAATTAATTAACAATTAATCGTTAGTCAAGAATTTAAAATGACAAAATTATATTCGCTTAGAAGAAAATAGTTATTGCGATATAGAATTCTTGTTATTTGAGACTTGTAAGACTTCATATGAAAAACACGAAATTTCCAGATTCATGTATTTCTTGATTTCAGTCTTCGCAAGTCTGTTATAGAAACTTCTCGATGTTTTATGATACATGCCATTTCGTTATTATTTGCTTAATTGTGAAAATGTGATTTGTCTTGTACTTATCAAAGTCGTAATTATCGATGAAAATTAAAGTTATCTTGGAATTTTATATGTAAAAGTATATGTAAAAGTATTTTACTCATTTCAACAGCTGTCAGACCGTGTGTTTCTGCCCGAATATGGTATAGGCTCACTTTACATGTCTTTTATGACTATGACCATTTACTGACTATCAAGAGAGAAAAGTTTTCATCGATTTTCACAAGTGTTTTAAAGTAATCTCGTCATTTCATTTCATCTAAATTGTCTTTATTTAAAAATACATAAATTAACATAAATTAACATGTCATTCTTCGTTTCTGATGTCACGATTCCAACATAGCCGCTACGACTAATCAGCCTTAATATATAGCAACATAACAATTACATTACAGTTTTATAACAATAACGCAGCAAATTATTATATGAAATTGTTATATGACAATATATTATATATTTATGTTTAGGATATTTCTGATTTATGAGATCATTTATTCTTGTAAACAGATAGAGCGGACTGAATGAGTTAGGAAGTCTTTTATCATTTTATAATTTTTTTATAATTTTTTCAATATTTTAGGAGATATTAATTTCTAAATATCACTGAATAAGCACGTATCAATGCAGACTATCACAAGTATACGCCCATTGGTAATCGCGCTTGTAAATGGTAAAGGAATTTTCGATTCAGTTTGGTTTGCTGTGCCAGCTCATAAAAGGCGATCCTGAAGATTAGATTGAGGACATCCTGTATAATTATATACAATTTTATATAATTTTATGTAACTAATATGAAATTACATAATTTTGTAAAACTTTTCTTCTCCCGGGCGGTGAAATAAAATAACCTTATACAAAATTAGAGAAGAAAGATATAATTTATAATAAAATAATAAAAAATTAAATTGATATAAAATAAATATGATATAAAATAAAATGTAAAATGTATCTTATGCTTATGTATTTAAAACTTAAAAGATACCATACCAAAAAATAACTATAGATACAAGTATCTCCGCCTGTAAGAATTTAGGTAATGCACATAGGTACAGCTAAAGTATCTATTGTAGATACGTTCCAATACTGATAATAATAATACTCTGTTAAGTTAATGAATAATTGTGTCTACTTACGGATGGCATGAAAAGAATCTGCTCGAGAATATAAATTTTGATATCAATTGTATAATAATTTGTCATTTTTTGCAAGATCAAATCTAAGAAATTTAATTTTTCATCCCTTATCACTATTGTAAAATTTAATCTGAAATGAAATTTATTAAATATATTTGGTGAAATATCAATGTTTTGTTTCTGAGTAGATATAGGACAATATTATCCACATATCTATAGTAAAAATCTATAACAATTAATGTTATAAATAATCTTTATTAAACTTCTAACTATTCATATACATATATATAATATCTTATATATATATATATATATATATATATATATATATATATAT
>NW_012130142.1:287708-289768 GCF_000143395.1 Atta cephalotes
GCCTCGAAAAAAAACGGCGGAAGCAAAGTTGTATAATTATATATATCAAACAATTTTTTCCGGGATATTTTAGCAAAATTATTTTTTTCGTGCAGAAATAATTATTGAAAATAACAGGCCCACAAAAAAAAGTATTCTGGGATGGAGACCCAGCTATTCTTATGTATTTTGAGACACTGAATACGAATCTGATAAAAATCTCATAAAAAATAGGGACAAAATTTCATCCAGGACAAATTTTCAATCTAGAGTAAAAAAAATGATTTTTTTCTATTTTTGATCCACTTTTTCGCTCTCTGCGTAGGCACTCTAAAAAAAAGTATCCTGTGCTAGAGACTCAGCTATTCCTACGTATTTTGAATTGTTGAATACGAATTTAACATAAAAATAAGCCATCCAGAGTAAATTTTCAATATAGAAAAAATGATTCATTTTTTTCTCATTTTTGACCCATTTTTTCACTTTAGATTAAAATTTTGCTCTGGATGGTTCTATTCTTATGTCAGATTTGTATCAGCGATTCAAAATAAATAAGAATATCTAGATCTTCACTCCAGCACAGGGTACTTTTTTTGGAGGGATCTATGTAATTATTATATATAGCAGCTAGGAAAAGATATTATTTTTAATTAAATTAATTACTTGCAATATATATATATATATATATATATATATATATATATAATTATATATATATAATGTCTTATAAATATCTTCCTATTGAAATATTATGAAATATAAGTGTATAAAATAAAAGTTTATACTACAACAAATGTTAGCAGTAAAATCAAGTAAAAATAAAATGTGTTAAAATATAGTAATAACAGAATTAAATACAATGTTCTTATCTTTATTTCTCCGTAGACGATATCACCTCAAATTTAATATTATGTTTTATCAATTTCTCGATCAGAGATGTTTTACCAAACGCAGCACCGGGAGTAAGTACTCCTCCGCTGTAAAAATATTAATACATAAAAATAAAAAATCAATATTCAACATATAATTAATTGTCTTTTAATTGTCATTAATTATCTCAAGCTATAAGTGAATAATTTTTAAATTTTCCAAAAATGGACAGTGTTACATTGATAAGTAATTAATTATTTACTAACTTGTCAGGCATTTTATCAGTTTCGTTAAGAATTGTTATTGCCGATAAGATCACTGCGATGCTAGTTAATTCATATCCGGGAGAATCACTAGACATTTTAGTGATTACTTTTTTATTAGGTGGATCTGTGTGTTTATCGGTAGGTTCAGCCAATTTTTCAGTCCATCCACTAGCATTGAACGTAACAGAAAAATATGTCGGTTTCAGCATTTCCAGATTTGAGCTTATGATACCGAGTGAAAACAGAGTCGGATACTGCAAATATCGTATGTTATTATTTTGTATTATTTAAATGATATTTTGACAATCGCGCAAGTACTTGCACACATACTCTTAGAAGTAAATTCCGACCGCTTGCTGTGCGAGACAGAACTAATATAAACATACCGATAGTAGCCATCATCAGGAATTCGAAGAAATATCTATTAATAAATACAGAATTTAAGAAAGATCTAATAAAGTAAATACAGAATTTAACAAAAATTATTTGTCAATATTCATTCCTATACTAACTTCAATGTAACATAAAATTGAACTTGTGCAGGTCTCTCTTTATACTTCTCATATAAGAATCGCTGTGTACGAAGAGCTACTGAACGATCGATACTCGGAAATGGTGAGGACCATCCTTCAGAAACATCACTTCGGTGCAGTACACTTCTGCAAAATAAATGGAATTATTAACGCTGCTTATCGTTATTATAATAATTATTTTTTTTATCAATATTGCACTAACTTGCATATTGTCTAAACATTTAATACGCATACAGAAAATTTATTTATATTGGGTATGGGAAAAAGTTCGTGGCGATTTTTTAGTAAAATTAAAGTGTTTTTCTTAGAGTATTGAAATCAATTTATTTAAACCAAATATGTTCCATTATTTCTATAATATTTGCCATTTTTGGGGCAGAGCCATATCCATTGCGATAGAACTTCTGTAGTT
>NW_012130142.1:290126-328454 GCF_000143395.1 Atta cephalotes
GGGGCAGAGCCATAATTCCATTGCGATAGAACTTCTGTAGTTTCTGAAAAACTGCTTCAAGTGATTTTCACAGGCCTCTTTTGAACCTAGCTTTACATCATTAAGAGAGTTCTGCAGAGATCTAAACAAATGCTAGTTTGAGGGCTATGTCAGGACTATACGGTGGATGCATTAAAACTTCCCAGCCAAGCTCTCGCAATTTTTGCCGAGTCATCAAAGATGTGTGTGGTCGAGCGTTGTCGTGATGGAAGATGACACCTCTCCTATTGATTAATTCTGGCCGCTTCCTCTCAATTGCTTGTTGTAATTTCTGCAGTTGTTCACAGTAGAGTTCGGAATTAATTGTTTGATTGGACGATAACAGCTCATAGTGAACGATTCCCTTCCAGTCCCACCACACACGCAACATCACCTTCTTCCTCGTCAATCCAGGTTTTGCGATTGCTTGCGCCTTCTTTCCTTTCTTTATTCGATCTTTTTCTAGTTGGATTATCATAGATGATCCATTTTTCATCACCAGTTATCATTCTCTTCAGAAATGGTTCAATCAATTACATTCCGTTTCAGTGTATCACAATGTTAATTCAGTCCATCATATTCCTAACACTCAACTCGTGAGAAACCCAAACATCGATTCTTTTTGTATCCAGCTTTGTGTAAATGATTTAAAACTGTTTTGTGGTCGATGTCTAGTTCCCTGGCAATCTCCACAGTGCTCACATGCTTATCACGCTCGACTTTTACCATGATTTCATCGGACTTTTCAGTGATTGGTCGACCGGAACGAGGTTCATCTTTCACATCGAAATTTCCAGCACGAAAGCGAGCGAACCATTTCCATGCTGATTTTGATAGAGTATCTTCACCGTAAATAGCGCAAATTTTTTCACAAGTCTGTGCAGCATTCTTGCCTTTATCATAGTGATACTGCAAAATGTAGCGAATTTTTTCCTTATTTATTTCCATTTTCAAAATAAAATAACTTTTGATACACTTCACCGATTTCAATCTTTTGGCTTTTCGGCTCAAAACAAAGGTTAAAATGTCACTTTTTAAACGCACGTCTAGTGTTGCCGATGCGATTAGTAGTTGCTCATTGCTGAGCATTTAATGCCATCTAGTGAAAAAACTTTTTCCCACACTCAATATTTGATTTATTGTTAGTAGTTATTGTTGAAAAAATATGATTTATGAATATACGCAAGACATGTAAGATATAGAATCGTGTATACCTTGATTTTAATTTCGGAACGAATTCAGGCAACTTGATAGGATATAATTTTTTGCGTAATGCAGGTAATTCCTTTGCATGAGCCAGATTGTATACAAAAGTTATCCAAGTTCCATAATTGCAAATCGGACCTATCTTGTCAATAGCGCTTAACCACATGCTCATATATATTTCAATAGCATTCATTTCTCCTTCAAATTTCTGTTGCGTAAAAATAACTCCCAACTCACTAAGAATACAGTCCAAGCCGCAAGCGCTTACTATGTAGATGCCAGCTTCTTTTGCTGCTTCGTTATATTTTAATTCCATTTCAATCATAAACTAAATAAAATAATAAGATATCAGAGAGAAATCATCAATTGATCATTGTACTATTGCATAAACGTTGTTGAATTACCTGTTCTTCAGCAGTGATATCAACATAATGAGTACAAGTAGCAATGCATGTTTTGATAACGGGTTCTCCATAAAATCTGTATGGACCACAACAATTGACAAGTATCTTTGCTCGCTCCGTCATTTTCTTGAGAGATTCCTCATCTTTTACATCAGCCAGAATAACAGATACATCCGCTAATAACATGTATGTAACATGATAACATTTGCAAATAATAAATAAAGTGATTTACTACAATATTATAATTGAAATAATCAGTTCTAAGTTTTAAATGTACCAATATCTGAGACAAATTCCTTAACAACTGCGTCTAGAGCTTCTTTTCTACGACCAGCAATACCGAACTTCATTTTCTGATCCTTACACATATGGATTGCATTTTTCACTACATATTTTCCAGTATGTCCAGTAGCGCCAAATATTACCATATCTAAACGATCATTTGCCATTTTTCTGTAATCTATAGCAAAATATCATTAAAATCATTAATGTTTTTTACAATTTTACATTTAATTTGACAAAAATATCTTTTATTAATACCAAGATAATCAAGCGTGATTTAGTATAGATTATTGAACAAACTGATGCATTGTATGAATTGTCTTATACATATTTGGCATACATTTGCTGACATAAAAATAGTACACGTTACAAATACAGCGACGTAATTGCTTATGTATGCAATCAGTTGATGAAATTTTCAAAACAAACGGTTAGCAATAACGGTATGTTATGCTGTCGGTAAAATGACATAACAACAAGGAATGATTAATCATTCTATCATGAACATTATACGGGATCTACAATAGAAATCATAGGATTTTAAGTCGAAAAGTAGAAAATTGATCAATCATTGATTATTCTTTTTATATTCGACTGTGATTGGTTAATTTTCTACAACTTAAGACCCTGTGACTGCTACGACTTCTATTCTCGATCCCGCGTTATGAAAATATGACGGCAACAAAATATGTATAACGATCCATCCGTTGTATATTATGTCTTCAAGTTATTAAGTTTTTTAATCGATGCCATTGTAGTTCGTTGCTAACAAAATGTTATCACGAAAATCATGAGCATACACTCGTCCATGAGCATTATGCATCTCTGCCAACAGAGGATTACGGCGAAGATACATTAACTCGTAAATAAAAATCACCTGAGAAAGAGTATATAAAGAGCGTAGTATTTCACATGTGAAATAAATCCTCCAAATAAGGTTTTAAGATGATATTGGAGCGACCGAATTTGATCGAAGTCGATAGTACATCAGAACATTTTCAATTTTAAATTCGATAATAGTGATCTTCTTTTATTCATTACCTTTCATTCATTTCTTGTATTTACTACACAGGCGCGCACTTCGCGCGCGCTACTAAGCTTTTAATTAATATTCTACAAATATGTATATACAAATATGTATATATCTATGCATACAGGATGTTAAAGTCTGGAAATGGTCGAATATCTTGAAAGTAAAGCATTTTTGAAAAAAACGTTTTCAGACAAAAGTTGTGTGATTTAAAAAGATCTATTCACTGATCATATCCGCTTGACCTTGGGCAGTAAATATCTATCATCAAAATCGAATCAAAGTCGAATTGATTTTTTTTTAATAGAACATCATATTTGTGTCTTCCCGAACACACCTTAAATTTCATAATGTTCTGTACCTGTTGTTTTGTATCTGTTTGAAGTGCTTTCAAATTATACTTTGGAGAACTATTTATTATTTTATCTATAGGAAACTTTTATGAGCGAGACAATTTAATTGCAATGAATATTTGTTGAATGTCTGTTATTAAAAATATTACTGAAAAATAGTGAAGGCAGAAACGAAACACGCTCGCTACGATCTCTCGAGACAGAGAATTGTTTTGTCATTATCATTTCCAAACTAAGTGAACAAATACCAGCGTATTATTTCATTTCCATGTAATCTCTTCAAATAATAATATTAAACTGTCAGCAGAGGCATGAAAGAATGATTACAATAGGAGGTATAAGTAACATTGGCAATGACACCAATCGATCACAAGCGTGTGATTAGCTTAGCGTAAGTGATTCGATTCATGCTGACAACGTTCATGAGCATCATTTGTCTTTGTTTAACATTTGACAAACAACAAGGATGAAATGATTTTTAAGCGTTGTGAGCATGAATCGGACCGCGGTCTTAGGTTATCGTTCGTAGGTTCAAATCTTGACCTTTCAATAATTAATTGTAGTTGATAAGACAAGAAACATATATAGATATGCGAAACCAATAAATAACAAATTGAACTGGAAAAATAGTAGCAATAACAAAACATAACAAAAAGCAATAACAAAAAAAGTTTTTTTTTTTTCGTTAAAGTTAATCAAATAACTGTTACTCAAATAAATTAGTTAGTTTTTGACAAGACTTTTTATGTTACATTAACCATAATGATTTTCAAGGGAAACAAATATTTTGTTAAACTAAGGCGTCTTCATACTCAATATACTTCATAAATATTTGAACAAACAAGAAAGATAGTTTGTTCAACTTAAATTATTATGAGATAATCAAAATATTTTACTTCATTAAAAAGATATTATCGCATCAAATAAATATAAAGTTCTATCTACTGTCTATTTTGTCACTATGATTTATTATGTTTAATCAAATAAACTATACATGAATGTCACGATAATATTGGTATGTACAAATTTCTACTGTAAAAAAGTTGAGCGTTAATGATATGTTTTCATTTTAAATATAAATTTGGTTCTATTATATTTTTTATTTGACACATATCCTTTTATCTCAATTAATGTTATTTAATCAAAATAAGTTACTATTCAATTAAATATATATTCTCAAATCAAATAAACATTTTGTCTGCAATAACTTAGTTTGATTGAGCCAAATTTAAAATTGTATAGTAATTGAACAAAATACTTTGCTGTTATTACATAATTGATATTTATTTGTATTCGACCGCAGCATTTTGTTGAGTTAAATAACATTTTTCTTGTTGAATAAATTTTTTTTTCTCAGTGTTAATTAATTCGAATCGCAATTCGTAAATTTTTGTTATGGCGATCATCGATATCCAATTTTTTCAATTTTTACAAAAACATTGACATCATTGGGCAAATGATTGTCAAACAACAATTGAGTGTTCATAATGGATATATTCACAATTATTTTTCAAAATATGTATGATTATAATACAGAATGATTTTCACGAGTAATACCATCTTCATGTTGAGGTTCAAAACTTTTCAAATAATTGTCATATACGTGAAAAAAAAAACGGATCATAGTTCAAGTATTACAACATGCAAGATATAAATTATAAAGGTTGAAAATAATTACGTTTTAAGTTTGCTAAGTTCTCGTAATAAATCGATTTAACTAATTAGACATGCGCAAACAGCGAATTATGATTCTAAATGATTTTGTTATGACATTTCCTTTTTCCAGTCTCCAATGAGTTCACAGGCGAGAATAGATTTGCGATTATATTATTCAGAAGTTGCGTTTTCGCATAAAAAGTTGGTGTAAGACTATTAATATTGCATTCAATGATACGTATATTATTAGATTTAACATTTGTCATTGTCAGAAATATTGCATATTTTTTATTAGTTATTCAGCTATGTAAGTATATTCAGTTTGTATACGTGGCTATTTTTGCAACAATATCAAGGATGTTCTCCGATTGCAGTTGTGCTCAACCTAATGAGCACATTAGTGCTTACCATTATGAAAATTTTTATGAAAATTTATTTCACTTTTATATAGTATAAGATATTTCATAAGTGTTAATGTGTTTATACAAGTTTTTTTATACAATATAAAATGCCTCCCGTTTTCGCTACTGCCGCCGATCGAAAAAATAGCTTTACTTACTATGTTACTTATTTTGCTTAATGATTTCTTAAAAACGAATTACCAGAAGCCATATTCAAACAAATTTCATATTATTCCTTGTGATATCAAGTTTTATATCTCATTGTTTTTTAAAAAATTGTTAAAAAAAACTTTTTTTTAGTGAATAAAAAGATCACTTTTGAATAAGCTTTAAATAGGGATATATATATATATATATTTTAAACACTTCAACTTTGAAGTGAAATACTATATTTAATATATATTGATATCTCAAATAAGTAGACACCCTGCGAAAGAGTTTAAAGTAATAATTTTTACACTAAATATACTTACGAAATTATGGAACCAAATTAAGAACTGAACAGATCGAAATTTCTCCTCAAAAGATATATTCTTCTACGAGACGAATTGCGCTCGTACTAACTGCAATATACAGTTTATACTCAAGAAAGTGAGTGAAATTACATGTGACCCGATTTCTTCTGATTGGAGCCAATCCACTCTAGAAAGGAAATACCTCCCCCCCCCCTCCCCCATGATGGGAGTATACATATTGCATTCACGGTATTTAGGTCAGATAAGTATACCGATGAAATATTATTAAAAACCATTGGCCTTGACACTGACAAGATACTATTAAAGACCGACATCCATACGGGAGTTCTCGTCCTTGCGAATGAAATGATTAAGGAAGAAAAACTGATAATATTGTATTGGATTGTCCGGAAAGCCGATGTTGAAGGAAAATTGAAACGCAGAAGATTAAATTTTATTATACATTTTACAATTTTAGTATACATTTATTAAATTATATAAGTTAGTCAGCACGAACTTTCCGGACAACCCAATACTAATTTTATGATTTATTAGTTTAGTAGATGTATTTATCCATTTAGAATTCAATAATACTCAATTTTTCTTTAAAATTGTGATTTCAGTGTTATCGTCAAAGTTCGATTATTATATATTATATATTATATTGTAACAGAGATGATAACTGCAGAGAAAAATATTAATGTAATTTTTTTGCAATATCAATATATATCATATATACAGCACAGAAAAATTGCAGAAACATTGTAAAATAATTTCATTGAAACATTGCAATATTGCATGGTGAATTGCGAAACATTGCTGAATTGTTGCAAAATTCTAACAATGTTAAAATGTCCACTTTTTATTATACATATTGCAACAAAACGTTCCAGCAAAATTGTAATATAATGTATTTGAATACATTTTTTACGAAGACTCTAAAATGAAAACTATTTCTATACATATATTTCACTAACTTTAATTTTTCTACAAATCGCATTTCTAGTGATATGTGCTTTTCAAAAGCAATTTTTTATGATAAAATATTCCAATAAATATAGTATTAATTCTGAAGGATAAATTTATTCGTAAGGATAAAGCATGTATGTGTGTGCCCCGAACAAACTACAAATATTATTTACATTAATATAATAATACAATCGCTTGATAAGTTAATCATGGATTAAATTAATCGCAATGATTCTTTTTGATTCGAAACCACTTCAAACCAATTGAAATCGATTAAAAAGTGATGATATGAAATTTATCAATAAAATTCAGGCGCTGGTTTATTTTTACGTTCACATCAGGCATAAATACATCACATAATTATTTCGATAAATCATTTTCAGCAGCTTAATTGCTTATCGTCTTATCCGATAATGCATTGTATTCAAACTCGATATTATATAATCTTTTGATTTCATATTTAAAATAAATATAAATTTAGCTAATGAAATGGCCGTCAAATAATAGATCAATAAATTTTTTATTTAATAAAATGAATTATATTAATTATTATATCATAATAATTAATAAAAACGATTGTCAAACTAAAAGACTACATAAATATTGTACAAACTTATATTTTTATATTATTATTATAACAAGAAAAGAATTAAAGAATTAAAGAATTACAGTTTTGCAATGTTTGTGGAATATTACATATTACTGACATTTTGTAGGCATATTGTTAATTTACATTTCTATAATATCTCTGCAATATTACATTGTAGCAATATTGCTTCAATCTTCTGTGCTGTATGGGATATAGAATATTATAGCTTTGCAAGTATGCGTATTTATTTATGGAATATTTAATAATAAAAAAAATCATAAATTTAATAATATATGAGCCAAATACTTATGTTAATATAATAACAAATTTATATCAATCATCATTGTTGATAATGTCAGCGTTCTTCAATTACTTCCAGGGTTTTGGAACTCTTTTTATACCACCGATTTTTATACCATCGAATTTTGCCCAGGGTCGATGGTTAATATATAGTCCTGAAGTTTTTGCAAATTATTTTTGTAAAGATAGAGATTAAACTGAGTCAAAAAATCCTCTATCAATTTGCAATTTTCGCAATAGTTAACAATTAAGATATTAATCACTAGAAATTGTCAAATATTGGTCTTGAATGATTTTTTAATACTGTCAATTTTATAAAAAAGCTGCAAGAAACAAAAATTATTTATTTTCATTTTCTTTTCATAAAGTTCTGAGAATTTTTTCAATCATAATCGTACTACACGTATAGCATGATATTATATGAATCAAATATCGATTTATCATCTCCAGCCTTGAAAAGTGGATAATCTAAGAAAAATGGACGTTGTTATGTAAATGCTGCCGCGCATTACTGCCCTTTAACAAAGTGGATGTAGTTTATATCCACTTTGTTAAAGGGCAGTAGTGCGCGGCAGCATTTTGCGGTTACAGGTTTTTTGGGTCGTGTCATGTCCTCTCTCAGATTTCTCTCTCTCTGGTCAGGATCCATGCACAGAGAGAAATCTGAGAGAGGCCATGCCGGTTTTTTTGCTGTTTCTGCCGAAATCGCCAGTACATCCATTTTTAATTTGAGAACTACGTGACTATATACATTTTCTGACACTATCAATAAAATTGTATCGAAAGTAGATGTGGTTCGTCTTTATAATAAATTCTCAGGACAGAAGCGTGCTGACTATTTCCATAGGAGGGATAGTTTAATGGGTCTTTGAAAAAAATTTTAATTTCGTATCTCCTAGAGTAAGAGCAAAAGTACAAAGAAATTTGTTATAAAAAAAGCCTTATTTGTAGGAAATAAATATTAATTAGCAATTTTATACAATAAAATTCTAATATAAACAAACGAGCTTAGCATGTACTCCTGATTTTAGAAGCTAAATTTCTCGTCTGTACGAATACTTTTTGAGCAGTCAAACAATACAATTTTTAATTTTCGCTTATTTTTCGGATATATTTTCTATTATTGGGAATACAAATAAGTTTCCGCAGTTTTTTTATAAAAAATTAAGCATTTATTGTGAAAAAACGGTACATAATGTTTTATTCAAAGTAATGGCCATCGCTAGCCACTACTTTTTCCCAACTTTCTGGTAGCATGTGGATGCTACCAGATGGTCCGCGTCGGAAGAATGCTTCATCTTTTGAGGCTATCCAATCACCGATACAATTTTTGGTATCATTCATATGATGTGAAGTGCTGCTCAGACAGACCATGCGTCATCGATCGGAATAAATGATAGTCGGAAGGAGCAATGTCTGGAGAATACGGCGAGGTAGAACTTCCCATTTGAGTGTTTCTAAGTAGGTTTTGACCGGCGTCGCAACATGTAGTCGAGCATTATCAGCAGGAGAATAATTTTGTCATGCCTGGAGTAGTAGTGGGCGCGTTTTTCCTTGAGTGCTCGATTCAATTTCATCAATTGTGTTCGGTAGAGAGTCCCAGTAACAGTCTCGTTCGGTTTGAGCAACTCATAATATCGACACCAAGCTGATCCCACCAAATACACAACATGAGTTTTTTCCATCAATATTCGGCTTGGCTGTCGATATTGAAGCATGGCCAGATGGTCCCCATGAGTTCCTCTTCTTTGGGTTATCGTAGTGGATCCATTTTTCATCATCAATGACTATACAATGCAAAAAATCCTTTCGTCTATTCGCCTGGCAAGCAGCATTTCACATATGAAAAATCGATTCTCGGCTTCAGTTCATATGGAACCCAATTCCCTTGCTTTTGAATCATTCCCAATTTCAAACGATATGAAATTGTTTGTTGAGTCATTCCTAATGTAAGTGCAAGTTTTTTTTGCGTTTGGCACAAATCTTCATCCAATATGCTTCCAATTCCGCGTCTTCGTACACTTTCGGCCTTCCGCTATGTTCTTTGTCTTCGACGTCAAATTCACCGTTCTTAAACTTTTGAAACCACTCACGACAACTTCTCTCACTTAAGGCAACATCACCATATGCTTCTACAAGCAATCTATGAATCTCATTAAAGAAATCAAAAGTTCCCGCAAATGACGCTTATTCGCTCAAAACTCGACATTTTCGTACAAAAAAAATATATGATGCTGATACAAAATCGCTAATAGCGAGGTTCAAGATTATGGTGTTGTCGGATATCCAATCTTATGATATGTCGTTTTACATCAAACAATTTTAACTATAGTTTATTAGTGGCGCTGTCTTTTGCAAAGAAATTATTTATATTCCAGAAATTATTTATATTCCCAATTATATATATTCCCAATAATTAATACACATCATTTTGATATATATAATTTTAAGAAATCTATTTTCTTCTTTATGAATAAATTGTCAATTATCCAACAAGAAATGATTATCGTTAAACGTCAAATCGACGTCAAATTAGTGTAAAAATCATGTCATGTTAAAATCATCAAATTAATGTTAAAATCACCAAATCATTTATATCGATTCGACATTAATTCGATGACTCATTTCTCACTGCATAATATATTTACTTTTTAAAAATAAAGTTTTTTTTATTTTCTGTGTACGGATACTTTTTGTACTCACTGTATGTAAATAAAAGTTAAATTTTATTTTAAAATTAAATTTTAAATTATCTGATCAGTAATAAGGCTCATAAATTTCAGAAAAACAAAGAAAAAAGAGAGCTATGAGTAAAAAATTATTATATAAAAACAGAACAGGATAAGTAGAAAGTACAAAAAAAAAAACTAAAAGGAAACGAAAATGTTTTAAGTTGAAATTTTAATAAAGAATGCTAGCAGTAGACGTTTCGATCATGATCGGATTATTCTCAATAATGAAAATATACATAATAAATAACGGTTGGAAAATAAACAAAACATAATATACAATAAATATTTCGCTCTCTAAGGTAAACGCTGATAACATAAAAATAATTATCGTAACATTACAATTATATCGGAAAGGACGGGAATGATAACTACTTGCAGTTACAATAATTGTTATATGTTTCTGATGTCAATTTGATAAAAGGAATGAGAATTTTTCGATTATAAGGAGAACACAAACATGAGTATGATCCTGTAGAAAACACATGTAATATAAATGAAAATATAGCGCAAGATTGAAATAATATAACTGGATATAAATAATTAATATAACAAATTTTTAATGTTAGAAAATGAGATGAAAGACTAGCATACAGACAATGTAATATATGAGATAATACTTAACAAAATTAATGAAGGTTAAGATAGATAGAGATAAAAAATTTTTTTTATCTCTATATTAATTGGGAAGTTTTTTATTTTAGATATAGTAACAACTAAAATAAATATGCATATCTTTAATGTAACATACCTTAAGTCAAAAGTTGAAATAAAAAGAGTTTCGGATACACAGTGCGTTAAACTTAGAGACAATGCAAAAAGAAATAAAAATATCTTATCTCCCCCGATGTTCAATACAAAATGAAATCACAAAAATGACATTCGAAAGAAGGAAGGTAAAGGTTAGTTGGAAAGTAATAGGAGGAGGAAAATAAGAGGAGATAGAAATGTGGATGAAACTATGGAAGGAATAAAGACAAGAAGGTATTAAGAAGGAGAAAGAGATTGAATAATAGATAGATAGGATTCAGGCAAAGATTCTGAGTCGTTTTGTCTATTTAGGCCTTGTTTTTGTCTTTTTATGTGTATCATTTTGAATCTCTTATTATATGAAGATTCGCTGTCCAATATCTTCACTTCATTCCATCTAAAATTGTGATTGAGATTTATACTGTGATCAGAAATGACCAATGGAGAACCCATTTTTTTATTGATATCCGAAATATGTTTACATATCCTCATACTTAATTTTCTCTTGGTTTGACCAATATAGTTAGCCTCGCAATCATCACATGAGATCTTGTAGATCATATTTTGATTAGAAAGCAATTCTAACTTGTCCTTTCCTTTCTTAATAAAACTTTTCAAGGTGTTGGTAAAAATGATAATTTACAGTGAAACATGTTGGATATAGGTGAGAAACTTTCGAAGATAGATTTAACATAAGGAAAATAAAATTGTAAAAAATTTTTCTTTGTAAATTGTGTGTAATATGTTTATTGTGTATGTGAAATTTTAATCGATTTTCAATTGTGAAAAAAATAAAAGGAAGAGGATAGCCATTATTAAGAAAAATATGAATAGCTTCAACAAGATTGTTATATTGAAACCGAGGATGTGATAACAGAAATATTTTATCAACGAAATTAATAATTATGCCTCTTTTATGATAAAGAGGATGATTGGAAATTTAGGAACTTTCCCGAAAAGTTTTGTGATATGTATCGAAAATAATTCTTTTATTGTCAAAGTGGTGTCAAGAAAATTCAATCTATTGTCATTGCCAATCTCCATGACCTTGTATGTAAAGAATTAAAAAATATTAAATTTTAATAAACAAAATTGAAAATTCAAACAAGTTAATTTAATAAATTTTATTTCTTATAACATTTTATAAAATTACGAAGTTATGTTTCTTTATGCAAATTTTCAGTCCCTTTTTACCAAATATAATTATAATATAACTCTTTTATTTTAGAATAAGATGTAAATGATTCTGTCATTCATATTTTATTTTAAAATAAAAGAGTTATTTAGTATTCATTGTATTTTACATAACAACATTTCTATCTTATTTCTTCTTATTTAATATTTTAAATAAATAGTATCAGTTTTTGTATCGATTCCTACGATTTTATATTTTAAATAAATTTCTGAAACTTATTTTATATATTTTATTTTAAATAAATTATAACAGTTATTTTATCAAGCCATGATCGACATTATACGTAAGTTTAAAGAAACACAGAATAATTTGCAGCAACAGTAATGTCATAAATTAATTTTTTAGCTGAAAAATTAAATAATGATTAACAAGATATTTTTAACCAATAATATTTTTAACCAAAACTGTATTGAGCGAAAATTGTTTTGCAATATTAAGAAAATTTATATACTTTTATAAAGGATGTATAGAATATTATCAACCTTTGTTTAAGTATGAATCATTTAAAATATCTGAGTAGAAAATAAGCCAGAATATAGGTAGTAATTAATCAGGAATATCAGTTACTCTCTAGTATTTGATCAGTATTATTAATTAGATTTGTCTCAGTTTGAGCGACATTTGTTTCGGCAATATCTAGTGAAACTAGCCAGTTTGTAATGACCAGTTTCTAATGACTTTTTAACCAGCGGTTCTAATCAGTTTTTCGAATTCGCTCAGTATGTCCATGGTGATGATCCTCGTCTATATTTGCTAGGACTTTCGCTGGCCGGTGCTGTGCCTCGCTTGGCCTCATATCGCATCGGCTCGATCTCGCGTCGGAGAAGATCCTTTTCGCGTCGGACGAGCTCGAACGATCCGCGACTGAATCTTCTCCGTAGTACTCTATTGCGACCCTGTGTCACAAAAGAGATTTAATGCCAGATAATACCTCCGCCTTGGCAGTTTTCCATATTTCGAGATCGTGTTCTTGCCAACGTAATATCAAGTCGGCCTTGTTACTCACAATCGACAGATCTCTCGCCTTCAACAACTCCTTGAGCTGCACGACGGGGTAGTCTTAAAAATTCTTCGTGTTCTTATCGTTCGTATACGTAATCACTATTGAATTATGTATTCAGTCACACAACAGTCACTCAGTCACTTTCTCGCGATCATGACCCGGCAGGCCGACACACAGCTCCATCTTGCTTTTTATACAGCAAAATGGACACTTGTAACGTACTATCCTGTTGCGAAACTTTGAACGATTTTTCACAGCCGCGCACGTAATTCGATGCGTATCTAACTGACGCGTATATTACGACGCATATGCTTCGGTACAAATATCAGCATGAATTCTGAATCGAATCCCGCTTCTAAAATCTATAAGAAAATTACAGGAAGGTCAAGATTTCCTTAAACAAAGATATGTTATTTCGTGCCTTTTCCACAGGTTGCCTACATTAAACTGATTCGTCGGCACCTGCCTGTTCCTGCAGGACGCTCGCGATTCGCGAGTCGCGTGTATTAATGCGCGGGGTTTCTCCATTGGCCGCGCTACATCATCATGCGGGAATCAAGATTCGCCTAGAGTATAAAGCTCTAAATAAACTAAAAATCCTATAATGTATATATTTACGATAGTGTTTATAATATAATATAAAATTCTATTGCTCAATAGCTTTAATGTAGCGGACTATGGAGGTGGGAGCGACTTGGGTGCGTCCTGATGAAATGTTTGATGAAATGTCTGATTCGATTTGAAATTTATACTAGCCCATACAATGAAAAATAATTGTTTGTAATTCCAGAGTATTAATTTGTTAACTGACTCAGAAAAACATGGCGGCCTGACAATGCTCTGTGTTTGGGATCAGAAAGATGTGATCTATTAGCTGCTAAAACCTGGCGAAACCATTAATACTGAACGCTATGACAACAAATGATCAATTTGAATCAAGCTTTGTGTGAAAAACGACCGGAATATCAAAAAAGGCAACACAAAGTGATTTTGCTTCATGATAATGCACCATCACATACAGCAAAACTGGAAACGATTGAGGCATTTGGTTGGGAAATATTTTCGCATGCAGCTTACTCATCAGACTTGGCTCCGTTCGATTACCACTTATTTGCGTCGATGGGACACGCACTTGCTCAGCAGCGCTTCACTTCTTATGAAGATGTACGAATGGCTAAATGATTTGGCTCAAAAATTTGGCTCAAAAGAGCAACAATTTTTTTGGCATGGCATCCACAAATTGTCAAACAGGTGGAAAAAATGTATAGCTACTGATGGGCAATACTTCGAATAAAATATTTTTTATCATTTTATCATTGCAATAAACGTGTATTTTCTATAAAAAAATTCGGGTTTCATATTTACATACTTGGTATTATGTCAAATAATCAGTAAATTTTTTAACCATATAGCTTCTTTATACTTGATCCGAGAACTTTTTATTTATGAATTTTAGATTTAAATATTTTAATATTTGCTAGTTTCAGGCAATAAGATAACGTTTTTTGATCAATAAATTACTCGCTAAAAATACGGTATAAACTCAAAATTAGAAGTTGATACGAAAATTCGAAATTTTACTAAAGAAAGGTGAGAGGCTTTTAATCTGAACTATTTTCATAATTCTTTTACTTCAATATTCCATCCATCGAAAGTTTCTTTAGAGCAGGCCGTTCTTTTTCCGAGTCATTAACAAATTGATACTCTGGAATTACAAACAATTATTTTTCATTGTATGGGCTATAAATTTCAAATCGGATCTCAATAAACGACTTTCATTTTGTGCACTAAAAACAACATATAGCATTTATTTTCTAGAATCAAATTGTAATCTCTTTTACTTGTATGTTCGTTTTACACCTTCAATAACATATGAGTTACTTTTCATGATTACATATTATATTAAATGTAGATAACATATACTTTATGTATGTTCACTTTGAATTAGCACCTTCAATAAGATATCAGTTACTTGTCATGGTAATATATCATCATATAATCATTTAAATTTTTGAAGGTTTAAATTTTTAAAGGTTTAAATCTTGAGGATACATTTTGTACATGTATGTTCACTTTGAATTGGCACCTTATAATATATCAGTTACTTGTCATGGTAATATATTATCAGATAATCATATCAGTTATTTTTCATAATATATATTGTTAGTAATATATATTGTTAGATAATCATTTAAAATTTTTAAAGGTTTACATTTTTGAAGATCTGTTGTTGAATACATAGCCTTTTCATTTTAATGATTTTTTTAGGAATATTACATTATAAAGAAATATTTATTTTTAGAGTGTAATTGTATACATCTAATAAAGTTATTTTTATATTTATATTATTATATATATTACTTACATTATTTTTATGTATTATTCAGAACTATAAAATCAAATTTAGATAATAACAAAATAAGAAAGATATTATTCTATACATAAAAAAAAACTTTTAATTAAAATTCTGCGACGTGTAATAATGCTGAAACATAAATCTCCTCAATTTCCTTATCATCTTTCTTATACATTAATGATTATCATAATTTTATTGTAAATATTATTTATATTAAAAGAAGTTGTATTATAAATTATTTATATTATAAGAAGTGTTTATAGACACTTGTTAATTTCCACTGTTGAAGATGATTTGATTTCATTGAGTACATATACATATCTTTTATTTTATCCTAAATTTGTCCTTTAATTTCAAATGTATTATTTTCCAATGAATGACACCATAGAATATACTATTTATTTTTATATATATTTTATATATATTTATTTTTATATATTTATTTATTATTATCAAATCATTTTTTAATAAAACATTATTATTAGGTCTTTTGGTGCTTAATATAAACTTCTTATAATTTAGTTTAAGTATGTTATGTTTATCATCATGACTTTTCTTTTCAAATTAATATCCGAGTCGAAATGGAGATTGGCTTATGAATATAATTAATTTCGTGAAGACGTTGGCATGTCTATGATAAGGGATGATTCACTGTTCGAATTATTTTTCTTATTTTGTCTAACATGCTTTCATAAGGAAAGCCTGATATATAGCTGATTGTTATTAATGCGCAATTAAAGAATTCAACATCATCAATAATGTGAATTAAATTATGTACATTAATACTTATTGAAGTATTACCATAAAGTAAGAACATTGCGTCAAAAAAGCTATCTAAATATTTTCGGGCTTTCTTTATCTTTATTATATGGTATATATTTATTGGGAGTACAAATTAGTTCGATCCTTTTTTTGTGCATTTATTTCAAAACAAAATGAACAGATAAATTAAAGTATTGTCCACCGCTACTACTTTTTCTCATCTCTCAGGTAATTTTCGAATTCCATCTCGAAAAAATGACTCGTCTTTGGAGGCAATCCAATTTTGGAGCCAATTTTCGATTTCTGCGAAAGAAGTGAACCGGTAACTTGCTGCATCCTTCGGAACAACCAATAATCAGAAGAAGCAATGTCCGGAGAATACGGCGGGTGCGGTAAAACATCCCATTTGAGCGTTTCTAAATATTTTTTTACGACTTTAGCGACATGAGACCGAGCGTTGTCATGAAGAAGAATAACTTTATCATGTCTTTGCTCGTATTCCGGCTGTTTTCTCGCAATGCACGGCTCAAATCCATTGTAGCCGATACCGATCGCCCGTAATGGAATCGCCAGGATTCAGCAGCTTATAGTAAACAAGACCCTTTTGGTCTCACCAGATCTTCGAATCATGAATGTTCGGCCGTGATGTTGATGTTGAGATCGATGGCAACGATTGACCAGGCTTAGCGTAGTATTTTTTCTTCTTGGGGTTGTCGTAGAATATTCACTTCTCATCTCCAGTCACAATCCGATGCGAAAAACTTTCTCTGTTATCTTTGAATTAGCTGTTCGCAAGCGAAAAATCGCTTTTCAACGTCTCTCGGTTTCAGTTCATAAGGCACTCAATTTCCTTGTTTTTGAATCATTCCCATGGCTCTCAATCGTACAGAAACGGCTTGTTGAGTTACCCCCAATGATTCTGCAAGCTCCTCTTGCGTTTGACTCTGATCTTCTTCGAATAATGCCTCTAATTCTTTGTCTTCGAATGGCTGTCCAGAGCGAGGTTTATCTTCAACGCTGAAATCTCCATTCTTGAAACATCGAAACCATTCTCTACATGATTTATCAGTTGGAGCAGTGTCACCATAAACTTCGACAAGCATTCGATGGGCTTCAGCCGCACTTTTCTTCCAATTAAAGCAAAAAATCAAAACCTCCCGCAAATGCTGCTTGGTTAACACAAAATTCGACATTTCAAACACAGTAAAAATCAAGGTTTTTGTATGAAACTCAAAGCGATATAAACTGAATATCATTAGCAGATGTTTAACCTCTCTGAAACCGCCAAAATCAGCTGTTACTATGAACCATTCACAACAGCTGGAGCTATCTTTATCTTTAGGGAAACGGACTAATTTGTACTCCCAATAATAAAATGTGAGCTTTACATAATATTTTAAAAGCAGTGTGAAATAAACAATAATGTTTATATATTTGAATACTAAGAGTTTTTTTTTAAATAATACGGGACCAATATACAATAAAATTAATCTTAATTCAGGTGCTTTCAATTGAGCAACTAATTTATGCGGCTTGCGTTGGAATTCACTATGGTGTCCACTGTGTTAAACATTGAATTTTTTTATCTAATTCGTGTCGATAAAATGGCTTCAATTTTTTATCGCTATGATCAAAATACTATATATCTAAATACAATTTTTTCATTATACTCAAGCAAGCTAAATGCATGTATTCAAGAGGAAACATTCTTATCATATCTATTGGTGGCTCAATAGAAACTAACAGTGATTGTCGTATGATGACATAATTATCACTGATATTGAAACGATTGATCAGTTCTCTTCTCATAAGACATATCACATAGATATACTGTTTTTCTATAATTTTTTTCCCTAAAATACTAGTGCCATAAATTTCACATCTTTCGCAAGCATCATACCCTCCATGTCCTACAATTGATTTAAAAAATTTTCAAGCCGGTATATCGCAAATAAAACTATGAATTTTTAATGTAAACTCTTTTCCTTTTTGTTAATTTTTCCGACATTAATTGATTAATTTCTTGTATAAATTCTTTTAAAAAATCATGATTATCTACAGATTTACTATTTCTGCTATAAATTGCTACACAAAATGGATTATATACAAATGACTCACAATAAAGTAATTGACATAGAATTGACCAAAATTTTGAACTAGAATGAAATAACAATGTTATTCCGTCAACATTAAATTGTAATAATCTGATGAGATATGTAAATTTGATACAAAATATTGATCAAGCCATTTTTTTATTCCAAAATATACAAATTCTGTTCCATTTATTCCGTACATTACTCGAATATTATACGAAGTATTTGTTGGTAAATAAGAATGTTTTTGTATACTTTGGCAAGTTTGATAAGAATTACGACGTAATATTTAATAATTCTTCTTTATTTCTCCTATGTTCATTTGCTGTGTCTCGTTATAATTTATATCTTTATATATTTCACTAAATTTTTGGTTAGAATTAGCACTCTTGTTTCCTTCTTTTATAAAACATAATATTTTATATGATATTTATATACAAAAAGTTTCACTTTTTATGAATGACGATTGATTATCTTGAGCTGAATCGATCGACAGATTCCTATTCAGACTTCTATTTGCATTATGCATGGTCTACAATGGGCAGTAGCAGTAGATTAAGGAGTAGAAGTAAAAATCAATCAATTATAGTTGAATGTGAGGAGGATAATCAACTATGATGGTCGATTACTTACTCCTTATTCCACTAATGTTACCCCATTGTAGACCACGTATTACATAAATGTATTCAGAATTGGCAAATAACGCATTGTTTATAATGTCGATATCATTACAAATTACTAAATTAGTTATAATACACATACAAGTTTGTATTTAAAATTTTGTAAATAGTTATCATTGCCTTCATGTATATTTTCATGATGAACTATAATGTTATCGCTGCTATCATGTTCTTCATATATATTTTTTTGTTGAATTATATTATCGCTATCACTTTGTAATAATTAAAATAATATTTTTCATTTTTATTTTTTTCTTTTTCTTTTATATTCTTCATAAGTTCTTCATTATATTTAAAAACGCTTATATTATACAAGGAAAACTGTGAGAAGTATCGTGTGAAATTAATTAAAGCCAGTCATAAATATTTAGATACTTACACTTATTCTGTAAAATATGTATATCTTTATTAACAGCTGCTTTTATGTATTTATATTTTCTTTTTCGCTCCTGTGTTTTTATTAAACTATTATCCATTTTATTTATATTTTATTTATATTTGATTAAAATTAGAAATATAATTTACAGAAAAAATGAAAAGACAAAAAGAAAATGGTATGATGTTATTAACTTCACACTATTCAACTTCATTCAAATGAATTTAAAAACAAATTATATTAGACGATATTTTAACGACGCAAGCATGAAAGATTTCACATTAGTTCAATTTGGTAATAGTCAATTAGTGGATTGATACCAAGGAATAGCCTTCGATGAAAATACCAATGATTTGAAAATTTCCTTCTTATCATCGTACATAACTAAAAAATGTAATCAATTTCATGAAATTGTAAGGTTAAAGAAAGACCCAGATAGAAAATGGATAACATGTATTATTATATATAACGTGTATTATTTAAAGGATAAGCTGGTAAAGTATTATGAATTGTAAAAGAATCATAAATATTCTATGTTGTTTGGGTACTAACCGAAAGAATATTAGAGAAAACCCCCTATTATGAGATAGATATGAGCTTAATATGAGATAATGATATTTCTGTTAAACTAATAAATGATATCTATGCAAAATAAATGATCTATTATTTTTTTAATTCTGCCTATAGACTTTTAGGATTTATCCAAAATGAACCCGCTATCTCATAATAGGGTCCTTTCCTCTATATCTGTTTTCAACGTTGCCTTATATATATGTAATATCCTGGTTTTAATCTATTTTAAGAGAGTTATAAAGAAATATTTAAAAATTTAGAATGAAAAATGAAAATTACGCCTTTACAACAGACTGCGATAGTGCAGATTACGCACAAAAATAGACTACATAACTGATCAAATTAAATCTAAAAATAAAAATAAAAAGGAAATAAATAAAATATTAAAGTGTCATGTGATAAAGAAATTAAAACTACTTTATCGGAATGTGAGTTATTATAATCTCTGAATAGTTTAATCGGCTGATTTTTTTCTATTAAAATTGATCAATCGCATTTGTCGTTAAGTAGAATCCAAAATAATCAATTACGATTGACATAATTAATACATCGATTACACAATCGATTACATAATTAATCGATTAAGTTAATCGAAAATTCTATTCACATAAAAGTTCATATTCACTTTGTTTAACTTTTTCTGTATTTAATATATAACAATATTCAAAAATTTAGAATTAAACGATGAAAATTGTGCAAGAAAATTTAATCAAAATAAAAAAAAGGTAAACTAATAGAAAAACTTTCAAGAAAAAGCATATATCAAAAGATATATGAATCATTATAATAAACATATTTAACAAAAAGAAGATAATTAACCCTTAATACACATATTTGGATCATTCGTGTCATTTCCTGCTCATTTCTTTTTTTTTTGAAATACTAAGAGCACCTAGTTATTCATGCATATTAAAAAAACATTATTTTCAGGTTACTCAATAACTAAACTTTACGGAGAACTGACACTTGAACTATTTTTTTTCTTGTAGTTTGGAATATCAATTTTACGATACTTTTCCTTTAAACATTTTTGTTTCAGAGTTTTATATTTTTATATAAAAATGTATTTTTCTGATTTCGTTAACTATATTTAGTTACAATAATTTATCTACAATTTGTTATGAATATATAACTGCACAAATATTTTCTAAAGATATCAAAATATATGTGAAAATTGTTTAATAATTTATATATACTTGTAAAAGTGATGAAAATTAATTCAAGACATAAATGACCGAACATGTATATTAAGGGTACCAAAAATTAATGTGTGTGCAAAGGATTAATATATTAATTTAAACTGTAGGAATATCCATAAAACCAGTGTTGAAATATTAAACAAACCAATTGTATTTAAAAGGGATATGTAGTATCGAAGAATTTTTTGAGTTCTGCTATTTATTGGAGGAGAAAGAAGACTGCTTCTTCGTAATTATAATTATATATTTATATATACGAAATTGATTTTTTATAATTCTATTTTAATTTTATATTATCTAAGAATAATTAAAAGAATCATATTGCATAGAAAAATCATATATTTCCATTTAAAAAATAATTTCCGTTATAAAAAAATCTTAATCTTTTTTGAAAATTAATTTTGCTACTGTTTGTTCTCCTTCAAACCAATTCTATTGTATATATTATTTTAAACTTTATTATATTAGATTATATTAGATATTAATAATAATTATTATTGTTAAGATATTTCTATTTACATCTAATTTGTAGAAATATTTATTAATCGATCGGAAAGTGGAATGATGAATCAAAATTATCGAAAAATTATTTAATAAGGCTCTGGGAGATGTAATTTCCAAAAAGATTGGAACTCAAAAAGAAGATTAAACAAAAAAAAATGCAGGAAGAATTAGAAAAAGAAACAAAAGAAAGGTTAGAAGAGAAAGGAACAAAAAAAAATCAAAAAATATATTTGATACAAGTACAGAAAATAGTGAAGAAAATAGTGAAGAAAATGAAGAAAATTAATATTTATTGAATAAAATAAAAGTTGGATCTGTATTTTAGCGTTTTCCTGTTCAAATAATTGTCAAATAATTTATTACATTTGAAATTATAATAAAGCATACTTAAATAAAAACATTGTGTGCGAGTTTCCATATAATATAGTAAACTTAATAGTTAATATTTAATAAAATTATATCTAAAAAATTATCAAAATGAAATTATCAGAAATTATCAGAAATTTTTATGTCAGTATAAGAAAGAGAGAGATGTTTCTGATATTATTCTGCTATTTGAGTTTTGTTAGTTGTAAACAGATATAAACCAACTATCATTTACAATTTGCTGAGTTTTAGTTGATCAGAAACTAAATAGAATAATATGCTCTATTAGTATATTATATACTAATCATTTCATTAAAGCTATTTTTAGCTAGTTTTTTACTATGAAATAGGAATTAGGATAAGTCAAGTTTTGATTGATAAAAAACTATATAGCATTTATTAATCATATGAGCAAAGATTTTTTAGTTCATTTTTTTTGCTAGTTTTTGACTATAAAATAAGAACTAGGATAAGTCGAGTTAGAGAATAAGGATTTTGACTGACCAGAAACTATATAGCATTTACTAATCTATTTAATTCAGTAAGTTTTAAATTATTATACTTATTGACAAAATTTTTCTAAACATAATTTTCTACTTAGTTACTGAATAATTGATGTCTATAGTCTAATTAGCAAAAAATGGCTAGATTCTGGTTAGTAATCAGTTTTTATGAGAAACATTTCTACTCGAGATATTTTAAAAATATAATAAAAATTGAGACATAATGTACCGTTAGAATATAAAAAAATACCTCACACACGCGAATTATCAACTACATTAAAAAGAAATATCGCGCAAATAATATAGAATTAAACTAGTGCTAGAGATGCCATAAAACAAAGTGCGAAATGTACGACGATACCCGTTTGTCAAAATTATGTAAAACATGAATTAATAAATAAACCGTGAATATTTTTCATTCGCAATAGTAAGATATCTAAACAGTGCGAGGCGAACAGCGAGAGATGGGGGAGCATGCCGCGCGGCGCGATGATTGATTATATACATCATCACATTCACTCGGTGATCTCGGAGCGAGATAGTACGAAATGTTTCGCATTAATTAATTAATGTGTCGCATTAATTTACGAAAATTAAATATCTACGAACACGAATTGATTAATGTTCATTTGTGACCCGTGAACAAGTCAAGACTCGTATATAGTTATACTATCATACATGCTCTAAAAAAGCGTCGAAATATACGGCAATTTACAAATTAAGAATTGTCACGTTTAGATCGGTACTTCAATGGTCATGAGTGATAACACGTCAAGGGCTTTATATACATATATCACTCTCAATTTTCGGATCGAAAGCGTACGATGCATGAATTTAAATTTATTGAATTATCATATAAGGATAGTACGATTAAGAATAATAAATACTTTATTCTTTTATTTAAAATACATATTTTTAATAAAATTATTTTAAATATAATCAATCCCTGACTAAAAAAAACTTATTTAAAATAAAAGATATAAAGTAAGACTTTATATTACATGAAACAAAGTAAAATCCAATTAATATTTCATCATCGAATCAATGAAATAATTCCTCATATCGATTTTCTCGAAACTAACTGCAGTTTAGATTAGTGGCGCGTGTCATTTAATGTAATTATATCATGGTACATTGAAAAATGTATATTTGACATTTATTTTATAATTTCAAATATTTGGTATCAATTAATACACTAACAAAAGGTAAGAAATAAAGAATGATTTTTACTTATAGTGTGATTCTTTTTTTTATAAAATTGCTCACGTGAAGTGTTTCTGACATTCCAACATTATATCTCAATTTTTATTGCTCATTCTCTGATGATTTACAATTAAATAAAAATTAATGATATTCAAAAGTAACAAAAAACCACAAGATGTCAATGTTTCATTTGTTAAAAATGTTGTGTACACTGCGCGGATTTTGTGTAATATAAAATTATTTTAATTATAATAATAAACTAATCACATTCAATTGTAACACAATTGAAATACGTAAGATATTCATGAGCCGATATGTATGTGCGTAATAAATCTAAGAAATAAGCAAAAACTTTTAACAAAGTCTATTGTTATATCATAAACTTAAGTCGTGCACACCACACAAAAACAAAGAAAGAGATCGAATGAAGTACGTCGCACGCACGTGTATACATAGTATGATCTTGGAATCTGTTCCCGGGTGAGGATGCTGAGTTAGGATAAGATAGCACGGACAAGTGACATGTCCCAACAAATTCAAATTAGGATTACAATTAGGCTTAGGATTACAATTGTTATATTTAGGGGGATTATGTTCGGGGAGACACTATTCACGCTATAGATGCAAATGCTACCAACACTGTTCTTGGAACCAATAGCGCGATAGCGTTAGCAAGCTCCATAAATGATCCTAGTGTAGTGTTAGTAATGTTTAACCAGAAAGATATACTCGTCGAGGTTAAATTAATGTAGGAGATTCTGTTTTCAATCACCAACTAAATTTTTCCCTATAATTAAAATTTTTAAGATTTTGTAAAATATTTCTAACGTAAATTTTTTATTTTCTCGTAGTGAATAATAGAACGCAATTTCAATTGCAATCTCTATGATAGCTTGCCGCTAGGCCGAAGTGAACAATGTAAACTAGATCAAAAAATTAATAGTTACATTAAATAAATTAATCAGGTAAAAAGAAGAATTTTTGAGCATCCGTTGTCGATTTCAAAAGAAAAAACATATCTACATCTAATAAGGACCTTAAGCATCTGCAGCAGAATATCCTGCCACAATAATAATTCTTTTTCGGTATGTGGGAATTAAAAATTGCCAGTAACGAGATACCTCTGACTTTCACATAATGAAATCAAATATACAAATTGAATTTCGTAGAAATTTTGAAAAGTTAAAGATGATACACAAGCAAAAATTACGTTCACTCTAGCCTAGGGGCAAGCTATCAGCAGAGATTAAAATTGAGATTGCATTCATTATGATAAAATTTGAAATTCACATATTACGTACATACGTTTAATCTACGAAATTTTAAGAGAGAAAAGTTTAATGTCACTCGAGAATAGAATCCTCTCAAACATTAATCTAACTTTGACGAATGTTAAACGTTACCAACGCTACGCTAAGGTCGTACATGGATCTGTAAAAGCTAACCAATACACTATCTCGGAAGGAGCGTTGATAATGCGCAGTTGTGATGTAACACGTTTCCATTAGTGATGTCATGTTTGTTATGATGATCGTTTTTGTTAGCGCTATCTGCAGTTCTGCGAACAGTTTGTAGCACTAAATAATGCGAATAGCGTCCTTGAACGCATCTTTAATTAATTAGAGATGACGAAATGAATCCATAGGCCGAGCGGAAACTTACGGAGACTCTTCTCGATAATAATTGAAGGTTAGATAATTCACTTAATGTTGACTCGATGTTAACGTAATAATAAAAAAACATGAAAGTTAAAGCAACGTTAGATTGGTTGACGAATTGGCAACATACTTTTAATTTGTCAAAATGATAGATGAAATTGAGAAGAAAATAATTAAGGAAAAAGGAGAGTATCGCTCTAGATACAATTTATTAAAATAAATTAAAATAGCTGTAAGGTGAAATAATTATATTAAATTATTATATTAAAGCCTAATAATAATGATGGAACATGAAATGACAGTATGTATAAAAATATGTATAAATTTATGTAATTTATAAATATATGCTATTTATTTAATAATTAACAGGAACTGTGGAATTAACAGGATAGTTAACAGGGACTGTGATATAGAAAGATTCGACTGATACATTAAATGAATATAATAAAATTCATCTCCATTTACAATCTGATATAGTTGAAATAGTAAATATGACACAGTAATGTAAGACGTAGTAATATAATTCAAAAAAATTCTGAAATATCTGAATGTTTTAAAACTGAAATGTATTGTCGTTTTATATTCAAATATCGGATAAAAGAAAGAGTAGTAGATTATTAAAAATAATAATATGCATATATGTATACATTGGAAACTATGTAAATAAAGTCAAAAGGTAATTAAAATAACGAAAATCATTATACAAAATTTATTATAAACGAAGATACTTTTATCTTCTAGAGAAGTAATAAATGCATAAATATCAACGTATTAAATGTCAAATAGTAATTATTGTTTGATGTGTATTATAATATAATATGTATGATATAATAAAACGTAGATACTTAAAATTTATACGAAAGTATAAATATACCACCTTGATCAAAAAGTTCCCGGATTACCACTAGGTAATGTTCTGAGTCAGCTGATTTGAGTTCTGTTTTTTTGATTAGGTTGCCATATCTATCATTGACATTCCCATCAAATTTTATCACCATAGCTTGACATTTGTAAAAGTTACGCCGTCTTGAGTACCTCTACCTCTGCACGTATTTTCGATTTTTTACAACTCGTGGATTTTGCACCATGATAACGCACCGTCGCACAGTGCCATCATTATCCGTGAATTTTTTTGACCAAGAACGAAACGAATACCATCCAACAGCCATCGAATTCATCTGATATGGCTCCCTGTGATTTTTTTCTGTTCGATCGAATCAAAAAACCATTACGGGGAACGCGTTTTAACAGCCGAAAGGAGGTAATGGAAAAATCAAAGACAGCTCTGATGGCTATACCGACAATAGAGTTCCAGAAATGTTTCGAGAGCTGGATCAAGTGCTGGCATAAGTGCGTTGCAGTCGATGGGGAGTACTTTGAAGGGGACAATATCACTTTTGATGAATAAAACTTGTATTTTGAATTTTCTGAATGAATTCCAGGAACTTTTTGATCAAAGTATGTATATATATATATATAAACCTTGAATATGCATAATAATAATAATAATTAATTACCTTTCAGATCTACGACAAACTAGAATTGAAGTAGATCAGCGCAAGAAACAGTATACAAGATAGAATAAGATTCAGTATTGGATCTGCGTTTGAGACAGTGGAATAGGACGTCTTAACGTGACGAGTGCTCGGAGGCAACTGTGCTCTGCGATGAGTTACCGTTTTTGAATCTCGGATAAGACAAAGAAGGCTGCGACAGTCAACCAAGCGTCTATTCTTCTATTCGAAAATAATATTATTATTCTGCAATTTTAGATTTTGATTTTTTTCCTTCTAATTTTCTTCTTTTTACATTGTAAAGCGATAGATTAGTTCCGTTATATTTAAATTCGAATACATGTACTTCTCTATGAACGCTCAATTCACCGCTAGGCAATAGTTTCGTTGTTTATTACAAGAATAATATACTTAAGTGTTATATATTATAGGTTAACCTGTAGTAAACTAGAACATTAGAGTTAAACTATATGTATAAAATATTTAAACAGAAGATATATAATATAAAATATTTAAACGGGAGATATATAATGTATACGTACATACTAAGAATAATTATAACTGTAATAAATTTCTTCAATTGTTGTCACAACTGCAACAAAGAAAGTGGAATTCATTTTCATAAAGTTTGAGGGATTCTAAATTTTGATTTTGGAAAGGGGCTTCTATAAACTAGTACTTGCGATTTACAAATTCCTTCGGGGTAATTATCTCTTTTTTGAGAGCGTGCGACATTCCTTTATGTCTACGTTGATTTGCTAGAGAAAAAAATTCAATGAATATATTTGATTATTTTATTACTACTTGGTAATTATTTATTACCTTAGATCTCTCAAAATTATAGAAATATATTGTTATATATAGAAAAAGGATATTATATAAATATATATATATATATATATATATATATATATATATACTTTCTTGTTTTATTTGTTATTAATTAGCTTCGAATCGGAGAAAAGAAGATGAAAATAAATGGAAGTATAACTATTATACTATTATAAATATTGTGTTACATTAATTAGTTAGATATTTTTGTAATCATGATAATATTTCATTTATTATAGCAACTTTATGTTATGTCAACATAATGTTATGTTCATCAGAGTGCACCAGTTTGGAAATTATATGTGTGGCACGATCTCTTAAAGCTAACAAGGGAATCTCTCGAGGTGTCAAATTCTGATTTTGATGAAACTTTGTGAACTTGTAGTTTACATAAAGAGATGAATTTAGAAAATATTAGATGCAGCTAAAAAACGGTCTGAAGGGGTGAAATCACCCCTTATGTATACAGCGGTTTTTATGTTTTTTCTGTTATATCTCGAATTATATCTCGAAAACTATTTAAGATATAAAAACTATTTGAGATATAAAAAATGTTTTATACAAAAGTTTTACAACAAAATTAGCTGTATTCATTCGCGTTTTTAGAACAATTATTTACCAATTTTTTATCAAAATTTTTGAAAAAAAATTGTTAAATAATTAATAAAATATCATTGACGTGAATAAATAGAGGTAATTTTATTCTAAAATTTTTGTATAAAACATTTTTTTACATTTCAAATAGTTTTCGAGATATAACGGAAAAAGCTATATAGCGGAGAAAGCTGAAAATCGTTTCATACATGAAGCTTGATTTCATCTTCAAACTCTGTTGGCAGTAATTTTCAGAACTTTTTAAAAAAATTATTATTTTTAAAAATATTTATGATAGATAGAGGTAAGGTTTATTATGAAGCTACTTGTAAGTAAATGTCTATCCCTAGAAAATAATAAAATGCTATCATTTCCACACCACTGTCAGGTAGATAGCGCTTTTTTTTATAGTGGTTTCCTCAATAAGCCTATTCCACTCTAATTTCTTTATGCACGAATTATTCCAAATGCTGTCATTCTTCCCTTGATTTTTTGGAACGTTTAAAAAATTATATTTCAAAAAATTTATTATTATTAAAAAGATATATTATTACATAATTATTAAATATTATATAATTATTACATAATTATTATCATTAATATATCATAAAAATATATTCGATATATATAATCTCGATATATATATTCAAATATTTGGTTCAATGCTGATAAAAGGTAAGAAATAAAGAGTGATTTTTATTTACAGTATGATTCTTTTTTTTATAAAATTGCTCACGTGAAGTGTTTCTGACATTCCAACATTATATCTCAATTTTTATTGCTCACTCTCTGATGATTTACAATTAAATAAAAATTAATAATATTCAAAAGCCACAAGGCGTCAATATTGTTTGTTAAAAATGTTGTGTAGACTGCGCGGATTTTGTTAATATAAAATTATTATAAACTAACAATCATATTCAATTGTAACACAATTGAAATATGTAAGATATTCATGAACCGTGTATGTGTGTAATAAATCTAAGAAATAAAATAAAAAAAACTGTTGTAACAAAGTTTATTGTTATATCGTAGACGGAAGTCATGCATGACACTACACAATAAAAAACAAAGAAAGGGATCGATTGAATCAATACGGTCATACACACGCATAGTATGATTTTGGAATACGTCCCGTATGAGAATGCTGAGCTAGGGGAGCATGGACAAGTGACATGTCCCGACAAATTCAAATTAGGATTACAATTGTTATATTTAGAGATAACGAAATGAATCCGTAGGTCTGAGCAGAGACTGTTCTCGATAATAATTGAAAATCAGGTAATTTAATGTTGATTCGATGTTAACATAATAATCAAGAAACATGAAAGTTAAAGTATGAGGGCAAGTCAATAAATTTTTAGAAAATCTGTCAGAGAGCATTCGCAATATGTCATGTTACATTACTTTTTGACAAGTAGCATCTCTCCGCTGATTACTGTCAAATTTTGAGCGGAATTCATCGCGTGGTTTCATTTCTGTAGATTATTAAAGCAAACAATATTTGTATTTTTTGCAAAAATGGAAAAAAACGAGTTTTGTGTAGTGATCAAACATCTACATATGAAAGATTTAACGTCGAAAGAAATCAAAGCCGAATTGGATAATGTTCATAGCATATCTGCATCAACATTTGCGACTGTATACAATTGGATGAATGAATTTAAAAGTAGTATATTCATATGATGCACTTGTTCGGGACATCCAATTGAGGCTGATACGCCAGAAATCATCGATAAAATCTACGATATTGTTTTAACTGATCGACGAGTGAAAATCGCGAGCTTGTTGAGGCCACGGGTATATATCACATGGCACAATGATTTCAATTTTGCACGAACAATTGAGTATGAAAAAGCTATCGACAAAATGGGTGCCGCATTTGCCCACTGTGAATCATAAGCGCGACCGCGTGTGATCATTTCAAAATAATGTTTGGAGATATTTCAATATAATCCAGATAAATCTCATTCATTACTGTGGACGAAACATGGATCCATTACTTCACACCCGAGAAGGAACAGTCAAAACAATGGACTTCACCGGGTGAACCAGCTCTGAAAAAGGCGAAGATCGTAAAGTTGATCGGAAAGGTGATGGCCACAGTTTTTTGGGATGCACGTGGTATAATTTATACATACATATTTCTTGTTAAAGTTTATTTATAAGCATGTCAAATCAGAAACAAAAATCTTTTATAATAAAATTAATATTTCCTGTAATTAAGGTAATTAAATTTTTAATTAAAAATTAGATACATGTAAAACAAAAAATAAAAAAATAAAAAGAGGGATTAAATTAATAATGTATAATTGAAATATATTAGAAACGGTATAGTTAACATCATGAATTTACTGTTGTATCAGTAGAAAGTTTATGATTGATCACAATAATGACAGAATCATATTGCAATTTAATCAATCCTGTTATAACAATAAATGATTATTAAGAATTTGATATTGTAGTAATAAATATAGACTGTGCAAACATTCAAAAAAATAAAATATTTATTTTTATCTAAGAAATCAGTTGACCAATAATGCTGGTCTTTTATACCTTTAAAAAGATATCATAACGTTTTTAAAGATATGCGAGGAACGAATTCTTTGCAATTAGTACTTAGATACCGGTAGTATACGTTTGTATACAAACATATTATTCGTTATAACATTACTCTGAAAAACTAACACTATATTTATAAAGATATGTAAAATTCCACATTGAATACATTGCCTAAACTTATTTTCGAAAAGAGAATGAGAATAGATAAACTTTATTGTCACTGACGCTGGTCCTTTAGATATAAAAAAAGATTCGATATTATCAAAATGCATTCTTGTATATGCATAATTTAATGTAGACTTGATGGCAATATACTAAAAATTAACTCGCATATATAAAGACATGTAAAATTCCACATTGAATATACTATCTGAAAGAAAAAAATAAACTAATAAAAAAATAAAAAATAAATGATATATAAAAATAATGAAATAGAAAACGCATGAACGAAAAAGAACTCTAAATCACTCTCTATATCAACTACTCAGTGAATAGTTACCGTCGCAGTCAACGCATCAAAAAACGTATGTGAGGATATTATATCTTTAAACATTAACAAGAATTGTATGTTTACATTACTCTGTATGAAATTATTGGGAGTACAAATAAGTTTCCGCCATTTGCAAAAGATGGCGCCACTAATAAACTATAAAAAACTATTAAAATTGTTTGATGAAAACGACATATCGTAAGATTGAATATCCGGCAATACCATAATCTTGAAATATTAGCGATTTTGTATCAGCATCATATATTTTTTTTTGTACGAAAATGTCGAGTTTTGAGCCGAATAAGCGTCATTTGCGAGAATTTTTGATTTACTTCTTTAATTTGAAGAAATCTACAGCTGAGGCTCATAGATTGCTTGTAAAAGCATATGGTGATGCTGCTTAAGTGAGAGAAGTTATCATGAGTGATTTCAAAAGTTTAAGAACGGTGAATTTGACATCGAAGACAAAGAACGTAGCGGAAGGCCGAAAGTGTACGAAGATGCGGAATTGGAAGCATTATTGGATGAAGATTTGTGCCAAACGCAAAAAGAATTTGCACTTACATTAGGAGTGACTCAACAAACAATTTCATATCGTTTGAAATCATTGGGAATGATTCAAAAGCAAGGGAATTGGGTTACATATGAACTGAAGCCGAGAAACGTTGAACGCCGATTTTTCACACGTGAAATGCTGTTTACCAGGCATAAACGAAAGGATTTTTTGTATCGTATAGTCATTGATGAAAAATGGATCCACTACGATAACCCAAAGAAGAGGAAATCATGGGGACCACCTAGCTTCAACAGCCAAGACGAATATTCATGGAAAAAAACTCATGTTGTGTATTTGGTGGGATTAGCTTGGTGTCGTGTATTATGAGTTGCTCAAACCGAACGAGACCATTACTGGGGCTCTCTATCGAACACAATTGATGAGATTGAGCACTCAAAGAAAAACGCGCCCACTACTACTCCAGGCATGACAAAATTATTCTCCTGCGTGATAATACTCGACCACATGTTGCGGCGCCAGTCAAAACCTACTTAGAAACACTCAAATGGGAAGTTCTACCCCACCCGTCGTATTCTCCACACATTGGACCTTTCGACTATCACTTGTTCCGATCGATGACGCATGGCCTGTCTGAGCAGCACTTCACATCATATGAAGATACCAAAAATTATATCGATGATTGGATAGCCTCAAAAGATGAAGCGTTCTTCCGACGCGGTATGTTACCAGAAAGATGGGAAAAAGTAGTGGCTAGCGATGGCCATTACTTTGAATAAAACATTATGTACCGTTCTTTCACAATAAATGCTTAATTGTCACAATAAATGCTTAATTTTTGATAAAAACGGCAGAAACTTATTTGTACTCTCAATAATAAACAATATTACTTATCGATGATGCATTTCAGTCGCAGTATAAAGAATTTGAATTTCGAAACGTCCTTATATCTCGCAGTAATACATGGTGGTATAAGACACAGCAGATATATAAACATTACAAGGTGTGTGATTCGAAGTTTGATAATTACGTAAATTTAAATCTTCCTACATGTCATTGTACGATTCATGGTTACTGGAGCATACAGCGAAGCTCATCTACACATAGACGTTGTGAAACATATATTACTTCAATATCATAAAATGTAATTATGATATCTATATTAAAGTAAGAAACAGTAAGTTTATTCAATTTTTATAAAATTTTGATTATACATTTTATACCTTACGTAATTATACCTTACGTAATATTTTTCTATTTTTCTATTTACACGTTTTCTATTTTCTACAACGCATCTTCTCATACATCTTCGAAACCTCGCTTCATACTTCATATCTTGATGAGAAGACATGTATTGACATTGACAGTGTATAAGTTCTTGGACATCGAGATCATCGTGGAACTTACGTCTCATGTAGAAATTGCGATCAGCAGACAATCGAGAGAACTGCATAATCCTGCCTCATACTATGTGAAAAATGTCCATCGAGAAACGTGCAGATATTGAATGATTAATGCAGTCAACTGTCATCATCATCATTATCGATTCAAGATCTGAATATAGAACTTGTTAAAGTATGTAACTTTCGGCTGTTAAATTCACAGCTGACGAGTCGGCCGCTATCAGTTGACGAACGAAAATATGCGGTCGGAATAATAGACTTAAATATAACCCGAGTCGCTGACATCGGCTCAAACCGCGGGGATTCATATCCTCAACACCGAATGTGATCACCAAAGCCTATCTCTTAATTAACTATTAAAAATAATAGTTGCTTATAGATTGTTAAAAATATACATGCAAAAAAATTTACGCATATATTTTTTGTTACAACTTAAGTTATCTTAGCAACTAATTGTTCTCAAATAATCAATAAAATAATCTTAAGGACCCCTTTTTGCGTTCAGACCAATACTAGATCACAGTCTTGGTAAATAAAACGGCACATCAATAATACTCGCCGCACATATACGTCAAATAAGATACATTGATACAACGCGAATTATGCGGAAATTGCGTAAGACACTAAGCGCAAAAGAGTTGCAAGTGTATATCAAGCGCCTGCCAAAAGACCCTACGAAGAAGCGGTCAGGACTGCACTCTCCGACAATAATTAATAAATGTAATTAATTTAATCTTACGACAATCGAGACAAATGTAACTAGAATGATGCTCTCCATGAGCTATTCATATGATTGCAATACTTTCCGTGCTGCGAGAGGTCATCAATCGGCTGGTATAAATCGATTCTTCGCAGGAGCACGTCTTTACTTTCTCCGAAAATCGCCGTACTTTTTGGAGCACGGAATTCCTTGCGAACTTAGTCAGAAAGATAGTTATAATATTTCCGCGCTTAGTACTTATACTTTTCACGATTCTCGTGCGACTTAGTACTTATAATTTCCTCTTTTCTTCTCGTTGATACTTATAAAACTCCCGTTATTTCCACACTCTATACTTATTAATTAATTTAATTACGCGAACCCAATACTTAGAAATTTCTCTAAACTTCGCGACTAATACTTATAAAAATTTTCATTTTTTCTCGTCCGATACTTAAAATTTTCTATTCTCACCATTAGTGCTTAGAATTTTGCGATTATTCACATTCGGGATTTATGTACGTTTCTAGGACTCATGAAAAATTGCGACTTCGCGCCGTCAATACTTATATCATGACAATCATCCTCGCTTCGCGATATAATTAGATCTCATCCATATGTAAATCTCGCGATCTGTTGAAGAAATCGTATCATTGTACTACTCATCGACATACGTTGCGTCGCCGGCTATAGACACTATGTCCGCCTCTGTTTACATGCGTACGTCTTAACAGTCACGTAATCGATCTTGCTCTGTTTTCTCGAAAATATACAGGTATGATTGTTAACACCACACGCGCATTATTTTCACCATGACCAACTAGCATACAACACTTCGCTTCACGAGTAACTTTATTATATTTGTTTAGCAATTATGTTCAGTCATTATCAATTTGAATAAATCTTAGTTATTTATTCTTAATTTTTAATTTATCATTTTTGAATCTCCTACCATGTAGCCCTAGCAATGGTATCACGCGTCCTATATCAAATCTTCCTTTGAGTGCAGCGCCCCTCTATAGTGTGCTCTCCCCTTCTCTTCTCTACAACTCGAATATCGCGTTCACTTCTGGTGCACTTTGCTCTTTTTATCCCAACACCTGAACCCTCACATTCACTACTGGTGCGCTTTGGTGTATACTTTCGCTCCCAGAGTATCGTGCTCACAATTGTTTTACCCCTTCCATTTCCGCCTTCTTTTATTTTTCCTCGTCCAACTTTAATTCGGCCCCCGTTTTTGGGACCAATTCACATTTTCGCATAAGTACCGAAAGGAGTAGTGGAGCATCCCTGAGATTAAATTTAACGCGCTATGATAGAACATCGCCTCCCCCTCCCCCCCAAACGCATAGTATGTGATACCAAAAATGTTATTGTATGATACATGCTTGTATATTGAAATCAATAACCGTAGTTTTCTTATTTAAGCTCGAGCAATGAATCGAACATGCGTACTATAAACTAAGTCAATGAATGCACGGTGTTAGAGAAAAATCAAATATTTTGTATCATTTTTAAGACAAAATTGTATTACTACAATAGTAAAATTGTATTAATAGTAAATGCGGTGATGCAAACATTTCGCATAAAATTTATGATAAAAATTCTATTATAGAACTAGTGTTCTATAGTTTAAATACATGCTGCATTAAAAATTAGATAAATAAATCTATACTAAAAAATATACATATTTCTTTGAAAATTTATCTTTTCCCTAATCATCATTCTTTCTTCATATTTTCGTGATAATAAATTACAATTCTTAAGAAAACGCGTCCGACTGATCGATATACTTATACTATATATTTATACTATTAAAATATTATTAAAATTGTATTCGTATCATTCTATTGTAAAATCGCATTATAAAAATCATAAAATGAATACCATATCTTTTTAATAAAGTCGCGTGCAAGAAAATATATATGAACAATTTGTGACGTCTATACGTCAAAATTATATTAACAATAAATGTGATGTATTAAAAGATTGTCTAAAGTTTATGATGAAACTTCAATCATGAAGTGTGAATTGTAATGTGCGCCTCAGATTAAATTGTATACACTGCGTTATATTTAAAGTAAGAAATAAATTAATGTTTTATAGAAATGTATAATATGATACTTAAATATATTACTGAATTTTTTAAAATTATTTTCAGTCTCCTTTTTCCCGTCTCTATTCGGCGGTTTAGAATTATATATGATAATATATGAGATGATAATATATAAGAAAGGCGTATAATTCCCCCCCTCCCAAATAAGTTAATCAAATCAATTAAAATAAAAATTGAATCATAAGAAATTATAATTCTAATCTCTATTTTTTTCTGGATTTTCTCCACAATCCTAAAATATTTTTTTCGCTCTCTTCTATGACATCATCTGCTTGTCACGTAATTTTTAAATCTGTACATTCCTGTTTCTCTTTACCACGAGTAAAAAAAAATCTTCTTTCTCTATAGTTATTTAGAATTAATTAATAATATGATAGCTGTTCAGCTAGTACAATAGTGTTCGATAGCTATTCAATAATAGTTTATAATGATTTGATAATTAAGAACGCTTAGCTATTTATATTACATTACATCACGTTACATTACATTACAAAATATTATTATAATTAGTTGATAATTAAAATCATTGCGAAGTTATATCATTAAAAAATCGTAAAACAAGTACCATATTTATTTAATAAAATTGTAAACAAGAAAAAAAGAGAACGTAAAAGAATATAACGGGAGAGAATAAAACGAGAAGAAGAGAGATCGCGAATACTATGATAAGTAGGACCACGATGGGTAGGAAAGAGAGCATGAATACTATGGTGAGTATAGGACTACAACGGGTAAGACATATATCATTATGCGCACTATTTGGCAATGTCGCAATGCATCTCGATCTTTAAATTTTATATCATTATGCATACAATTTGGCAATGTTGCAAATTTGGCAATGTATCAAAATTACATTCACGATGTCATCGCGAAATATGTCGTATTAATACATCGAATGTCCTTAAAAAAATCTTTTATTACACTAACGAAGCTGTCATATATCGGCGCGAGTATTTTTGATCTTTCGCTTGTGTTGGTTAAACAATTCCATATGCATTCTTGAAGAAATGTGATGGAGAGGATGAAACTTAAAAAGAGCTCGGACAATGTTACTGCATCAATCGTTTAGACGAACCGCTACTGCAAGCATTTCGAGATTTCCAAGCATGTACAATTCATGAGATTTTACGTTCCTCTTCAAGATGAAGAGTTCTATAAACAGTAAGTTTTTATTTTATAAATTTTTTTTATACCTTTATTTTACAGTTTGTTTATCTGTTCTTCTTTTTTCTCTATTATATGTATGTACATATAGAGTGCGTCCACTCGGACAAATAAAACAATTTTTTTAAACAAAATGTGTTTAATGAAAAATTAAATATCACAAAAAATCCTTTTAGCATTTCCTGTAAAGCACAATTATTCGATATATCTCTCATTAGTTTGAATAACGGCCTCTATTTTCGATCTGAAGCGTTCGCACACTGTAATGTAGCACTTTCCATGCCGACGAATGCTGCTTCAATAGCGGTCCTTGACATTACATTGGGATGTCGAGACTTGTTTATGACTCTTTCAACTATGCTTCATACGTAGTCCAAGAGATTTAAATCTGGATTGTTGGGAGGTCAGAATGGGAGCCGAGACCAGCAACTCGGCTTGTCCTGGCAGCCTCAGAGAGCATCTGAAATATCTTTAATGTGTATGATTTATATCGAAGGTCCTCCTCGGCAATTCGACGCATTGTTGGCTCGTTTACATCAACAATCAATATTAATTTTCGCAATGATTGCCCTGAGTCATCCGAAATCAGCACTTGAGCCCTTTCAACTGCAAAAGTTCTCGCGGTGCATTCTTTCGAGATGCTGAGCAACGGAAATAATTCGATTCTTTGGATGGATTGCACCCCGCGAAGGAGATCACTCTATTGAGCGATTTCAAATGACTTTCCTGATTACAAATATCGTATTAGGTATACAACTTTGCTTCCGCCGTTTTTTTTCCGAAATTCGAGGTTTTATTGTAAAAAATTGGTTATACATTTATGATTC
>NW_012130142.1:328474-339835 GCF_000143395.1 Atta cephalotes
CCAAATACAGAACATGACCTTGGACGTCAAAATCACCGTTCTTGAAGCGTTGAAACCACTCACGACACGTTCTTTCACTAATAGCGGCTTCACCATAAGTATTTGAGAGCATTCGATGAGCCTCAGCCGCAGATTTCTTCATATTGAAGCAAAAAATTAAAACCTCCCGCAAATGACGAGAATTTGGTTCGTAAACTGACATTTTCAATCGAGAATAATTTTATGATGCAGACATATCGACTAATGTTTCTATGGGGTTATGTTGATAGATGCTCAAGTTTATTGTATGACGTCTATGATCTATTTCGACCACCACTTACCGCTAAAGCCATCTATAGGAAAACGGAGGAAGCAAAGTTGTACACCTAATAGATATCATTTAAATTTTGAAAGGTTTACATTTTTGTAGATCTGTTTTTGAACATGGCCTAATCTTTTCATTTTAATGAATTTTTAGGGATATATCACCTACTTTTCAGATATACAGACGGGGAAGCTTTCTAGTAATGCAAGTATCACAAATGTATATATTTTCGACTCTTATCGCGTAACCTTCTATAAGCTACAATTTATGCAATACAGTTAGAAAAAATTGAAACATATAGTATATATAATACATATATAGTATATATAATACATATAAATATATATCATATATATTATGTATATATACTATATTTAATATATAATAGTATATAATAGTATGTAATATAACAGTATATATGTAACTTATAATTATAATAAATATTGATTATACATTGCATATTTATTTCAATTGCAACAGAATGAATTATTAATATTCTGTAAATTTACTTAAAATAAAGAATGGGCTCCTTCATCGCCCATTCTTGTGAGTAACCATATTTTCTTCGTCTCTTCGATTTTAACACAGTCTTTAATATTTGTTTTGATTGTAACAAAATGAATTTTTAATATTGTATGAATAGTTTTTGTTTATGAGGAGGAGAAACATCTTCATATAACCCATCATCCAGGATTTTCTCGAAGGAGAACCTAATCAGATAAAGAGAAGATAACCAGCAAGACCACCGCAACACCACATTGGGCACACCTCGGAACCGCCTACCCGGCGGCATTTCATCAGGATGCACCCAGTGGAATATACGCTCCCACCTTCATGGTTCGGTATACTTAAAGCTAGAATCCTATCTTATATATAATAATTAAATACTATCCTAAATATGTATATTATATAAACATTTTTACACATGATTGTCGTCAGACCCCAGACAGCCCCCTCGAACTAAAAAGAGCCCTTTGCCTCTTCAGGGCCTGACGCTCCTATTCGGCCTACTCTTTCTTGCGCATGATGGTCTCGCAGAAATTCGCGACTGTCCAATACACAGCGGAGTAAATAGCCGTCCTGGAGCCGACAATGGAGCCGTATGTTTTGTCAATCGTAATATCCTACTCGCCGAGCGTTCGGATGAAGAATCGCTGCCATACGTTCACGATATGGGCGTAATCGCTCTTGGATATGGTATCGCCTGTCAACGAACTGAAAAATAATTCGCGCGGTGGTAAGCGCATGTTTCCTGCAATTTTTCGCAGTCAATGTACTCGTACGGAAAGACACCTTTTCGTGTGAGAAGATTCTCCGCGTTGAGCTTGCAAAATTCGGAACGTACAATTTTTAATTTATCTTTGTCGAGATACTACGCCAAATTATCGAGGCTTGCATTTAGAAATTTGAAAAAATCAATGAATCTTAATTTTATACCATTTTTTTGAAAATTCTCTTCATTTTTGTCTTTGGTGCTATCGACATGTTTAGTGAATGAAATATATTTTTTCTTCATTATGTAGTACATCTACATGTCCATCGTATGCAATAGCAATTACCTTAATTATAAAATGGACATCATAGCCCGATAAATTGTGAAATACGATCGGAATATAGAATGAACTTTTATAATTTATAATTTTTTATTTATAATTTAAGTTACAATTTGAATTGCGCTGGACCGCGGTATTTAACGGAATGACAATGATCGTGGATTCGCGTATCGTCCGGCGAATGGTTTCTCGCAGATGTGACAACGCGTCGCGCTACAGTATGCCTCCCATTGCTGTTTAGACAACGATTCCATAGGCACGTTGGCGGATACGACATTTTTCACGCGATGTGCCAAATCGTTGAGTTGTTGCGCGAACCACATTATACAGTCTTCATCGCGACGGAAGTAATACGATGATAATGTGTCGTCGTATGCACATCGTACATAATAGCTTATGCTAAATGTTTCATGCCGCTGATACGCGTACGACGACGCGTCTTTCTTGTCGGATTCTGTCTTACGTAGAACGCACTCCAGGTCTGCGTAAACGATGAACGGCACTCGTTCCCGGTTGCTGTAGTTGTCAAATTCGAGCTTGTCGTCCTCACTCAGTCAGATAGCGCAGTCGTTGATCTTCTGGCAGTCCACTTCGTGCAATTGCAATTTTTCGCACGAAATGAAATAATGGAGACACCTAAATAATAGAGAAATCATTTTTCATTTTTTCTTTTTACTGTTTTTTTTATTGACTTTTCTTATACTTACCGCTCGCAGAAAAAATTCTTGTTTTTTTTCCACTAATCTGCGAGCTCACGAGACGCGATAGATTTTTTTATCCACGCAAAATGGCCAAGGTTGTCGTTGTGTGAATCTTGTAAATACAGGAGATTGTAAATACAGGTGCTTCTCCTTCTTGTTATCGGCCGCAGAGAAAGGATTTGTTTATTCTCAATGCCGTACGCGTTGATCGATACTGCGTTTAACCGTTCGAATTTAGAAATGTTTTTAAAGTCATTGGAAACTCAATGTTTCTGAGATTCAATACTGTCGTATAATGCGAATAGGACGATTTCCGCTCCGTATACTTTTCAGCTGGGTACAGAGCGGCGACCACCGACCACGCGAAGCACGCATTGTCCGTCGTACGAACACTGATTACCGCTCATTTCGTCGTTTCTCGAGGCATTTTGATGTGACATCCCGCGCGCAGGGGATTTAATTTGTTCACATTGATAGTCAAATTCAATATACGTGACAATGCCCATCCGCTGTCGCGGATTCCTGGAACTCTTCGAGGCTAGGATAAGCTCGATAATGTGCTGCTCGTACTACACGCGCAAATCGGTGTATCGATATATCTCGCTGTTCTTTGTAACTATGCTCTTATTAGCACGTTTATCCTTCGTCGCGAACTTACCATTGAATGCGGTGTTCACTTTTACACTACTGTGTCTTTCTACAGCATCTCGCACTCGCTTTAGAGCTACATTTCTTCTAAAAACCGCCGCAACTCGATGTGATTAAAGTTTATCACCGCACTTGTAATCAATATACTCTCGAACGCGGCGTCGATCTCTCGCCAGACAAGAGATCGTTCGTTGCCACTCGCGTACTCGCCACCAATGTGCACGAAACGTCGCTCCAATTGCGATTTTGCATCCGCGAGTGATCCTCGCCACCGCGGATTGTCTGTGTCCAACGGCGAGGCGCGGACACTTGGCACGATAAAGTTCTTCGAACTGCTCGATGCACTTGTCGCATCGTTGCAGCCACACTCCACCAGAGTAGCAACTTGGCCGCTATTGCTCCAGTAATTCGCGTTCCACTCGCTCGTGGTTTTCCATGTCTTTTCACAGTTTTTAGATCACATCGCACTCTTCCACGAAGTACTTAATAGTTTTTCAATGTGCGCAGAGTGGACACATGCTGTACGAGAATACAATGTACATCGGCTCTCCGCATTCCGAGCACGACCACCTGCTGTCTAGTGAGAAAGAACAATCTTTATGCTTCCTGACAAGATACATTCCTTTAACGCCAATATTCCGCAAATAAATCATACATGGTGAACATAAAGCTGAAGTATCATCATACGTTGTATAATAACAACAGATTATGCAGTGTTTAATACGAATGTTCAACGTATTGATTTCCGAAGGCTGTACAAATTTCTGTGCGTGATCCATATTGCCGTCGCTCAATCCAATAAGACATTCAGTATCGTTGGATTGTACTTTTTTGTTGGACGACTCTTGGCCCATTATATTCTCAAAGTCTACTTCCATTTCATCAAGCACTTCGAACACTTCGTTTCTAATATTTCCGTTTTCGATATTCTCGAATTCTACATCCATGTCTTCAATGTTTCTGATATTCTCAACTTCTACATCGTCCATTATGTTCCCAAATTCTATTTCCATTGCTTCAAATAACTTGTCTGCATTCACACTGTCCTCAACTTGTCTGCACGATGGTCAACCATACTTTTCGCATTATACTTATTGCGATTCGGTAATCTTTAAAGGCGCCAACTGAGGTGCCGTGCGCTTATGACTCATTATATATATTCCATTTGTGACTTCTTTATCCCTTTATCTACCATTCCTATTGGGTCGCAGTAATGACGACGTGTCACCGATTTTTTCTTAGAAAAAAATATCGTTATCGGTGCTTCTCTCTTAACGCATCGCGACGTGTCACCGATCTCACGGTTCTTGCTAGATAAATATCTTTATCGATGCTTTATCGACCTTGAAAGAAAGAACTGTGAGAACACATTAATGATGTGTCATCTAGACAAAACATCTTGTTCGCGTTATAATACTGCGGTTTTGGGGACACGGGGTCTGCGGCGGCTCGAAAACGCATTTTGGAGTGAACGCGGCAGCGGCGGCGGATGACGAAAAAAAATATGGAATAACGAAATGTCATCATGTGTATCATGTTTACGTAATTCATCGACCAGGGTCCTATGTTTATGTAAACAGCGATGTAGCTGACCGGGGCCTTCCTCTTCCTTCCCTGCGCCAGTACCACCACGTCTTCCTCCCCGCGCCATCCTCCTCGCGCTTGCCTCCCATGCTTACAAGTACCCCCTGCGCCCCGTGCTCCCCTTTAACCCCATGGTTAGAATCTGCATTGTTATGCTACTCATGATGATGATCGAAACGACACCGTATGTTTGAGTTTGATGAATGTATCGATGTAACGTTCGAACGATTAGCCCAACTCGTCGATACGATCGATGTCAAATATACGCGATTGTTCAAATATACGCGACTCCAACATCGCGTCCAAAAACGCTATACGCGATAGCGATGTCTTCAATAGACATCAGCTCGTGGATTGTGAACTATTGACTTTAGTTTTTAATATTAGGTATACAATTTTGCTTCCGCCGTTTTTTTTTCCGAAATTCGAGGCTTTATTGTAAAAAACTGGTTATACATTTATGATTCAAAGTATTGTCCATCGCTGGCCACTACTTTCTCCCATCTTTCGGGTAGCGTACGAATCCCGCGTCGAAAAAACTGTCATCTTTTGAGGCTATCCACGAATCGATCCAATTTTTTACTTCTTCATAAAACCGGAAGTGCTGGTCAGCCAGGCCGTGTGCCATTGATCGAAACAAGTGATAGTCAGAGGGAGCAACGTCTGGAGAATACGGCGGGATACGACTTCCCATTTCAACGTTTCCAAGTATGTCTTGACCACTTTCGCAACATGGGGTCGAGCATTGTCATGCTGCAAAATCACTTTATCGTGTCTCTCGTTATATTGCAGCCGTTTGTCTTTCAATGCTCGGCTCAAACGCATCAATTGCGTTCGATACCGATCGCCTGTGATTGTTTCAGTCGGTTTTAACAGTTCATAATACACTGTGCCGAGCTGGTCCCACCAAATACAGAGCATGACCTTGGAGCCGTGAATATTCGGTTTGGCCGTCGACGTGGAAGCATGGTCGGGAACTCCCCATGATTCCCCATTTTCTGCGCTTGGGATTATCGTAATGAACCCATTTTTCGTCCCCAGTCACAATGCGATGCAGAAATCCCTTCCGTCTTTGCCTTTCAAGCAACTGTTCACAAGCAAACAAATGCCGTTCAACATCTCTCGGCTTCAATTCGTACGGCACCCAATTTCCTTACTTCTGAATCATTTCCATGGCTTTGAGGCGTTTTGAAATGGCTTGTTGAGTCACTCCCAATGATCGTGTCAATTCTTCTTGATTTTGACACGAGTCTTGCTCAAGTAATGCCTCCAATTCTGCATCTTCGAAAACCTTCTCTCTTCCACCGCTATGCCGGTCTTCGACATCAAAATCACCGTTCTTGAAGCGTTGAAACCACTCACGACACGTTCTTTCACTAATAGCGGCCTCAAGTAAGTATTTGAGAGCATTCGATGAGCCTCAGCCGCAGATTTCTTCATATTGAAGCAAAAAATTAAAACCTCCCGCAAATGACAAGAGTTTAGCTCGTAAATTGACATTTTCAATCGAGAATAATTTTATGATGCAGACACAAATCAACTAATGTTTCTATGGACTTATGTTGACAGATGCCCAAGTTTATTGTATGACGTCTATGATCTATTTATTTCGACCACCACTTACCGCTAAAGCCATCTATAGGAAAACGGCGGAAACAAAGTTGTACACCTAATATGTTCGAAAAAAAACGATGTAATAATATGTGAATAAAATTTTTTTTGTTTATATCATTATATATGTATTTTCTTTATTTTCCATCCTACCTATCGTATATCATATATATATCTATTCAATGTAAGACAAAAGAATGAAAAACAAGTATGAAAATAAACGCAATTCGGAGATTAAAATTTATCTTCTCATTTTATATTATTTACTTGATCGCGTGATATTTGTATCACTTTACATTGATGATGATGATATTACCGCTCGAACATGTTGTGACATGTCGAATATTCGTGAAAAATCTGGTCACGTGACATGTACACTATTTGGCAATGTCGCATTTATATCAAATCGCATTTGATGATCATCATTAGAACATGTGACATGTCAAATGATTTTGGATGCGAAAAGAAAAAAAAGGGTGATAAGAGAAGATGACAACGCATTTTGTGGTGGACGCGGGGTCCGCAGCGGCGGCGGCGGCGAAGTGTGGAATGTGTTGTGGTCCAATGCACAACATGGCGGCATGTATCATTATATCGGTAAACATCAATAGCGCTGGGACTTCCGCGCTTTCTCCTCCGCGCGTACGAGTGCCCCCCGCGCTCCTCTCTAGCCCCATGGGTTAGAATCTCCCTAGTATTAGCTAGGGAGCTAACCTACTATTAGCAATTTTAACAACATTAAGACATTAAAATATCTGTACATAAATTAAAATTATGTTGCGACATAATAATTATAAATTTCTGTTATGATATAATTTTAATTTGTATAATTATTATTATATCGCGACATAGTATCAATTCATTGATAAAGATAATTTTTTTAGACAATTACTTTTTAAGAGTTTTTTTTACATCAGTGAAGGTACCTTTTATGCTGTTTTATTAAAAGTAAAGCAGATCTCCAAAAAATTCTTTTTAATATTATGAAGAGAAGATAAATCTTTTTTTATAAAGAAAGAAATTTTTATTTTTTATAATGCTTTACATATTTTCTTTTGAGCATGAGTTTATTTGGATATTTAATTATAAAAAATTCTTTAAAAGAAAATATATACTTCAGAATACTAGATAAAACCACTCGCAAGAAAATTCATTAAAATAATTCATTTTAAATTTCAGTGTTAACGTAAAAATTTATGAAAAAGAATAGGATTGCTTAAAAGATAATTTAACATAAGACAGAATTCATTTCTTTTGCTCTTCAAACTTCCAAATGTTGATAATGAAAAAATTTTATTTTTTGTTTTACATTTTCTTAATATATTACATTTTATATAGAAACTTTTTAAGAAATGGATTTTTTAAGTAATAACCACTCATCTGTAGTAGATAGTTATATGGAGAATTTTTTATGAGAAATTTAATTAAAAAGTATGAATAAGAAAAAGATAATATTTCTATTCTATATAAAAGGAAACTTACAGAGTTTTGAATTTACAAAGAAAGATTTTTTAAATAATTTGTAAGATTATATTTTTTATATAATCTATAATTTACTACGTTTTGACGAGAATTCTTCTCGTATCCTTTAAAATTTTCCTGAAAGAAAATGCTTCTGACAGAAGGAATATGATTTTTAATGGAAAATTTTCTCATTATTATGATGCGTGAGAATATTGCGCGATAGCAGCGAAGTTAGCGGAGTGGCGGAGCGCTCACGCACACTACTAGGCGTGTGGCTCACGGACGTGCGTCCGTTTAAAAGTCCGTTGGCTTAACTTTACTCGATAATAGCTGCTTTATGCAGCACTGTACAAAAAAATGACTCAGGAAACTTCGACTCAATTTTAGATCAGAATTAGCGTTATAATTAGTGTCCGCTTTTTAAGAAAAAACCTTATATACACACGTTAGATACTTTAATTCTCATTGAGAATGCTTCTTATTTTTCTTATTTTTCTAAATATTCATATTTTTTAATATGATTATAATTTTCCTCATTAATATGTTATTTTTCTAAATATTACATTCATATTTTACTACTATGACTTACTATTACTTATTATATCGAGATCTAGCAGCGCCAAGTGTTTTTACACTTTTTTTCTTTAAGTAGAAAAATTTTTCTACTTAAATTAATTTTTTTTATTTTATACAGTTAACTCTTTAATTTTTTGTGTATTTAAACATAATGTTTAAATTAATTTTGTGATAATGTTTTGTATATTATTTTGAAGAAAAATTAAATAATCACTACTTTAGTTGGAAGAGAAAATGTCTTTGAATGAATTATGGTATAATAATTTCATTTAAGAGGAATTTAAACCATTTGCTTTGGAATAGGAAGATCCTTCAATAAGATATGCGTATACTTATGTTTCATTGTATAAAAATTAAAGATAGTTTCATTTGAATTAAGTAAATAATAAAGTGGATTAAGTAAATAATAAAGATAATATCATTTGAGTTTTACTTTTTATTTTGATAGTAGAATTTAATTTGGCGTCATAGTTATTGATATCTGATAATAATAAATTTTTTATACAAATGATACATATTATTAGATTAATATTCATTATTTATTTAATTTAGCGTGATATAAAGAAATGGGATTTAACTTGGTGCCAGTTCTTGATATCAAATCCTTTACAAGAATGATCATTAAAGTATCATTAAAGTTAATATTATTTATTTAATTATTACATGGAATTTAACTTGGCCCTAATTGTTGATATCAAATCTTTTTTACGAATAATACCTAAAATTTTGAAGAATTTAACTTAGCATCAATTTTATTGATATCAAATCTTTTATACGAATGATACTTACTATTAGAATTAAGTAAATAACAAGAGATAATATCATTTGTGTTTTACTTTTTAATTTGATAGAATTTAATTTGATTGGTTAAGATTGTAGCATTTAGGTTTTAATTTTTCATTTGCTACATCAATTTTTTTCGAAGAGTACTCGTAATAATTGATAGAAAATTAATGTTGCCATTATTTGATTAAATTTGATTATTAGTAGGATTTAACTTGGCGCCAATTATTGATATCAAATCTTTTATAAAAATGATACATATTACTACAATTAACTAAATTAAAAAATCCCATCACCACTCCTATTGTCTTAAAATAGGGGTGGTATTGGTGGTCAGACGCCTTGTGTGTTTCGACCTGTGTCCGTTCCGAGTTCGAATTTTATCGGCGCACATAAGGCTTGTTCTGATAAAGCACGAGGCTATCTAATTATTTGATTGCCTCAGGATCACGGATAAGCCAATATATTTTGGCTTTCGCAGAGAGAAGATTGATCAACTGAAAGCTTGACGCCCTGCTTCGGGGCTAGGCTCGGGGTCGGGTTGCTGAGCGATTCCTGTGAAATATCCCCGGGTAGTAGCGTCCCGACGGTTTTTGAAGTGCTGACCGACCAGTGTCGCGCGTGTAGGTGACGCAAACTGGGAGTAGCCTAGGCTACTATCGGTGATCGAGATCGGTATAGTGGGGACTACAATCGCCCAGTCATGGGTAGGATTCGCGGGGGTAGTGGTTGATAGCTATATGCTGGATAGGCTAGATCCCGACGAATGAACTGCATTATGCTTGGGAACCAGCCTGCATAGCTAGAGTGTAAATAATTACTCGCTCCAATTAGTGAGTTGTTTGTTGTGACCTACCCTCAAGCGCAGTGGAAATCTCGGCATAGCCGTGACGCGCTGATATATTCCGATCCCATGCCCATGGGAGCCGTGTGAGTTAAGCTTTATTACGCAGGTTATTTATTAAGCAGGTATCACACATTCATAAACACTCTTTCTCTTTTGTTTTAAAATAGTAATATAAAAATAAAAATACAAAGGATCGGTTTCACCAATTCGATTAAGCCGAATCCGTGAATAATCATAAGTGTCAACTATAAATGGTCAATTCCACTAAAAAGCAAACGCGATTAGTCAGTTTCACGGTCAATTAAGTAATTGATTTTTGGTTGGTTAAAAATATGCAAATAATGGTAAATGTTCAAAAGTACTATAAGCAATTAATAAGAATAGCTCAAACTTTTTGTTACTAGCTTTATTTAAAAAAAAATGATTTTTTATGAAATAGAGTACTTCTAAACATTTACCCAAACAATAAATATTTAATATTTTATATTCAAATTTTTCTTTAATTATTCCAGTGATTCCTCACTCGAATCGAAACGAAAACACATCAATCGATATGCATACAGAATCGAAACGAGAACATAATCAAGAAATCAAGGAGCCAAGATAAAGCTTCAATTTATTCGAGGCTCTGCACGTAGAATTCACAAAAATCACAGAAAAGGGAACGTTTACAGTGCGGCAAAAATTATAGCACAGCAAAAGCAGATTGCAAAAATGTTTTTCGCGCGGTGATTAAAGAATGGTGAGATGTGCTCAGTTTAGTCAAACCACGTCTACTTTTGCTCCGCGTTTGTCTCTCAGTGAGTAGTCAATTGTGAAAAGCGAAACATAGAGCGGTATTCATAATTCATTTGTAAAACCGTCTTAAATATGTCTTAAGATATTGTATTAATACAATCTTCGACTTACAACATCTTAAAACTGACTTAAGACAGTCTTAATTTAAAGAATAATTGTAAGATTTAATTAATTTAAAGAAAAATTGTAAGAATCGACTATGAATACCAATCTGCTTCGCATCGTCAAAAAGTTGATACTGAATCTTTTCTTGCACGAGGAAAGATTAGAAAAAGAGTTGAAGAGATTGAAAGAGAGTTCTAGAACAATCTAGTGCAAGAAAAGAAAACGGATTATTGGTATTTTAAGCCGTAAAAAATTGACCAAATGCAAGGAGAATAATTGATTGTGATATATTTATTCCTTGGTTTAAGATTTAAAAATTTATCATAGATCTCTCTCTCTCTCTCTTNTCTCTCTCTCTCTCTCTCTCTCTCTCTCTCTCTCTCTCTC
>NW_012130142.1:339855-354694 GCF_000143395.1 Atta cephalotes
ACTACGTACTACTACGTACTACTACTACTACTACGTCTACTACTACTACTACTACTACTACTACTACTACTACTACTACTACTTACTCTACTCTCTCTCTCTCTCTCTCTCTCTCTCTCTCTCTCTCTCTCTCTCTCTCTCTCTCTCTCTCTCTCTCTCTCTCTCTCTCTCTCTCTCTCTCTCCGGGTTAAAAGTAGAGATCGGCCAAAGTTATGATATTGTCAAATCGGAAATAACGTGATCTTGGAAATGCGCGCCAATATATCAACGCCATTTCGATGAGAATCTTGATAAGCAGGAAGTCGATTCTATGGGTGTATTCAGTACATGATGGCCGGTCACTGAGCGCATAGTGAGCTCTTGCATCTGATTGGTATATTTCATAAAAGTATAGACCAACTGAATGTAAGAGTTCACAGAGCGCTCAATGATCGGTCATCACTGAATGCACTCTATATTTTCAAACAAGATGAAAATTACAAAAGTGCAAATTTACTAAGTGTTGATCAATGAAGTTATTAGTATTTTAATATTCGCTCACTTTTGTAATTTTCATCTCGTTTCAAGATACAGAATCGATCTCTTGGTGTCGCTTCTCTTATTCTCATATTCTCCCACACTCATATCCTGTCGTAACGACATAGCAGATCCAATCATGAATCGGTATTAGTTAATGTCAACTTTTAGGATCTCTAACATATTCCCACCATGGCTACATGAAGCTTTGATGCTCAAGTCCAATTAGAGGAGACCGGGTCGAGTAATGCAATTTGCCACTCTAGATCTACTATATAAGAATCAGCCAATCACACAGATAATTCTTTTGAACTCTTAATTCTGATTGGTTGATTCTTATGGTACGTCATATGAAGTTAGTTTGCGTCGCATATTTCAGCATTTTTGCTATAGCTTCTACTCACTTCAATGAGCGCATTAGAGTGAATAAATGTTATTGGTGATAGGAACATTTTAGAACATGTTACAGCATGCGCGATTATAGTTACTGTTAGGGGGCATTTATATTAGGGTAATTCAAAAAATACGATGAAGGTACATTAAGGTCAGCTTATTTTCTTCTTAATTATAAGAAAAGGATCGAGTATTCCCCTGTTACAGTCGAATGACTACAATACACTATATTTGTTAATTGAGTCAGAAGACGATTTATTTGACCTAGATTTCCATTTGTTTATATAACCCAATAACTCAATATTTAACAAAAAGAGATCAAATGGAAACGAAATTACACGCTAGTAATTAACTAATAATTAACTAAGCTAAAAAATGGTAATGAAAAAGTGATTTATTTCTATTTGTTTATAAAATAGAAATAGCTAGGTTAACAATTGCCGACGTATAATTTTGTTTTCATTCAATTTCCTTTTGTTAATTAAATTATAAACAAATATGAAGATCGTTGTTGAATAAATTTGCTTTGTCATTATCATTTCTTAACTTAATTAACAAATATCAGTGTATAATTCCATTTCCGTTCGATCTTCTTTTGTTAAATATTAATTATAAATAAATAGAAATAAATCGGTTTTTCATTACAATATTATTTCCTAGCTTAGTTAACAGATACTAGCGAATAACTTCTTTTCTATTTAATCTTCTATTAAATATTAAGTTATGAACAAATGGAGAGCGAAATCGAATAAATCGTTTTTTAAATTATATTTCCTAGTTTTTAGCAATTACCACGTGTAATTATTATATGTTAAGCAATTATTACGTGTTTTATTATTATACCGACTTTATCGATCCTATTTTGAAAAAACCGATCGAGACATTATCGTAGAGACTTATGCTGCTTAGCGCCGCGATACTGTTGTGTTTCCAAATGTCTTCAGATCGCAGCGCTCGCTGATCATGTATATCACTAGCGCTCCTTGCGTAAAGAATGTCAGAAGGACACGAAAGGAATATGTGGAATGCGATCGATGATGATGGCGTATTTTAATTTGAATCTGAAAAAGTGGCAGTTCGGAACTTTGCGTCGCGATCTCCGATTGTAGAGTATGTACAGAAAAAATAAAAATTCTTTTAATATTCTTGAGTCTTCCACGGGTCCTTTCTATATAAAGATTATGCGTTTCGCGGATTTTTTCCGTGTTCAGATCCATTCTTGGAATGCCAACATTTCGTGAACCTTGCAATTCACTTCAGGGCGAGGAGCAGGATTGATACTGAGCTGTTCCTCCGGATTGTTTCTCTTTTATATATTATACGCTACTTGTTGGAGTGATGGAGGGAAAGAAGAGAATTGTGGGTGCGGAGGGGGGAGGTGGAGGAAATCGATCAATCTTCATTAACCGGGAGAATAATTTTCCATATTTTATGTTGTAGCCATTATCTCTGCAATGGGCAGTGGATTCTCCTATTTCTCCTGTAACCAACATCTTCATGAAGCATTTTGAGAAAGAGGCCCTCAAAAAAACACTCAAAAAACCAGAAGTTTGGTTTTATTATGTAGACGATACATTCGTAATATGGAGACACGGCAGAGCCGAACTCCGTAAATTTCTTATTTTTTTTCAATAATCAACATCCAAATATCCACTTCACTATAGACATAGAGGAAAACGGAAAACTCCCCTTCCTAGATGTTCTTGTCTCTAAGAAAGCTGACGGTACCTTTGGCCAAGTATACAGAAAACAACACACACAGATAGATAACTACATGCCGAGTCACACCACCACCCAGCACAAAAATAGTCTGCAATCAATTCACTTGTACATAGAGCTTTCACCATCTCTGACAAAGAACATTTACAGATACAACTCAATCACTTAAAAACAGCCTTACAGAAAAACGGACAAAAAAGACATAATCAAAACAATCAATAAACATGCAAACAAAACAACAGAATGGATAGGATCCTCTCATATGTCAAAGAAACAATAGATTGGATTGACAGGATATTAAACAATCACAATATCCGAACTATCTTTAAACCATCTAAAAAGATAGAACAAATCTTAAGAAATCCTAAAGCTCAAAGACCTCTACTTAGCTCCGTAGGAATATACAAAATACCTTGTTCCTGCGGGCACACATTGGAGAAATTGAAAGAATGATCAACCTACGGATAAAAAAACATCAATATGATGTCAGGTTAAAATACGTCATGCAATCAGCACTATTAGAATATAACATCGAAACAGAACAAATACTGTTTGATAAAACAACACAATAGCCAACATTACAACATACTTTCCAAGAAAGTATAAAGAAGCCATAGAGATACAAAAACACCTTAACAATCTAAATAGAGATGGCTACAAATAAAATATAGAAAATTATTCTTCCGATTAATGAGAACTAATCGATTTCCCCCACTCTCTCCTCACCCCCCACTCACAATTCTCTTCTTTCCCTCCATTACTCCAACAAGTAGCGTAATATATAAAAGGAGAACGACGCGGAGGAACAGCTCAGTATCAGGCTACTTCTCGCCTGATGAAGTGAATTGCAAGGTTCACAAAACGTTGGCATTCCAAAAATGGATCTGAACACGGAAGAAACCCGCGAAACGCATAAGCTTTATATAAAAACTCTTTTATTATATATTTCGAGCGATTGCAATTGATTGAGCACACTTAGAACTTGGTTGGTTTAAGTTATTGAGTTTCCGATAACCTCGATTTGACGCAATTTGCTGGTTCGCGTAAAGAAGGCACGTCCGTGTCTCGCGTCATAACTTAGCGCCGAAACATTATCAATGTCCAGATGATATTACATACATTAAAATTCGTTGTTTTGCCCGTAGCTCTTCTTAATACATCTTTTAAAATTTTAATTATTTGAGCCATATTTTATTATGTATTGTGACGTGCAATTTTTGTTTATCACTGTCGAGAATCGTCGGCGGTGGAATCGCGCTCGCCTTCCCGACTCGGAGGGCGAGCGCGCATGCGAATGTGGGTTATTCCCATAATTATTTGTTCTTGTTTAATAATTTTTTCTCTGTTTGTTAAGATTTTTTTTTCTTTTAGTGATTAGTCTCGCAATTAGAATTAAAATCGCCACGGACCGCGCTCAATAGCTGCAATTTTCTTCTGTATTTGTGCCGTCTCACCTACATTTGGGAGAAGACGGACTATTTCGCTAGGAAAAAAAGGACTCTACACTCACTGAAATGGTTTTTGAATTCAATGCTATTACTCCTCGATCTATTATAAAATAGGATTGACATAGACAATCATATTTATCGAAGAAAGAATATTTTAGTCGTAAATGAAAAATTCTTAACTTTAGATTAAAATAACTTTTATACTATCCTATAAATTGTCTCGAAAAGATTAGATTGAAATTTGTAGCAATCTTATAATATTCTTAATATAAAAGCCCGATTTGAAGGAAATTTCATTCTTACGAAAAGAGTTTGTATAATATCAGGAATCTTACATTGTTCTCGATTCAAGATCGTTTTTGTGATGAAAAGAAGTAAAGTTTTTAGCAAAAGCACAGATATTATATGTTCAATGTTTTATTATGTATGATAATTAAAATAAACAAACATATATTTATATATTTATAACACTTACAAAATGCACACATAATAGCTATACTTATAGAGAACGTTTAATGATATAATTATTATATTATAATATTCAGACGCAATAAAAATTATAAACAATATCTCCTTAAAAAGTCAATAAAGAAACGAAATGGAACTAATTATTTATCATTAGCAGTAATTCTGGTGTTGGTCGCTGTATGGACAGCTAGATCTTGAAGTTTTAAATAACATCTTCAGTAAAATTAATTTCATAAACATGGAAATGAGTATTAAAATTTACAGTAGTGAGTTTTTTAAGTAAAAAATACACAGTATTATCTTCGGATATAGATATTATATGAATATAGCCAAATTGAAGATTTTTACTTCTTTCTCATTTTGTAATAACCAATACCATTCTCTCTTATATCATTCTCATAATGAGAATTAATTTTAATCCATTTAACAATATTCCATTTTGTAAAACATATATTTTCAGAAAATATATAACAGAGTTTAGAAAACTCTTTCACCTCAGTTACACTGTGACATTCTATACAAATGAAAATGATATTTTTAAAGATAAATCTCTCTCAGCCAATAATCGACAACAAAATTTAAGTTGATGTCTTTTAGCAATAGAATAAGGTAAATTGATTCTATTTGCTGATGAATAGACAATTTGTTTACCTTCTCTATGTTTAGCTTCCATTCTAATACATGATAGTGGCTCAAGAGAACCTATTTCAGAAATAATATCTGGATAATGGATATTAAGGTGCGTCAGAGTTTTATCAGATAAATTCAAATAGAGTAAATGATGTCGTTTTATAAGATCTTTTAATAATGGAATACTGTAATGGATATAGAAGACGTAATTAATATTAGGTGTAGTAGAAAGAAATCCATTATTTTTGTATTGAATGGAAAAATAATGGATTTCTTTTTACTACACCTAATATATCAATGATATGACGAGCAGTTTGATATAATTTCCAAATGTCAGTGTCATTGTCAGAAATGATATGATCAACCATTATGCTAAATAACGAATAAAACAACGCATTTCATTGGCTAAGAAGGCCAACTTAATTTGATTACGATCATTAGTTATGAGAGGAGGTTTATTACGCTGTTCCGAAAGACCAATAAAAACCTTGAATTAAATTATTTAAAATGTCTATGTCAAACTTTTTCTTTGTATTAAAATGTTAATTACACAAGTCATCGTTCGTTTCCATACTTCCTCATCTAACTCGTGCATAAGTGAATATTTTCAACACTATGGAAATTTTTCAATTCATTGAAAATACATTCGGATTTAATATCAAGTATGAGTACTATCATCAGATCAGCATTATAATTTATAACATTTCGACGCATTAATGGATTTGAAACAGTTTATTTTTGCTGTCTTATGCTCTTTGCATATGCGACAATAATAATTTGCTGAAAAATTGTCTACGTAACCCAAATTATATTGTTAACACCTAAATTATCCTCTGTAAAAAGACACACAGCAAAATAAACTCGAGTAATCTTTCCTGCTACAACGATTATGCCAATATCTTCTAAATATTTTAATTCATTTAAAACTTTCCGAAAAATATTTGCATTTCCAAAGGCTTTATCAGTCGAATGAAAAAGATTGACAAGAAATATATTTTCAAGCGATAACTGGTATTCTAATGGAAAAGCAATTTTGCAATAAGTAGCTCCCAATTTGTGCACTTCAATATGAGTTCCTAATTCTTTATTTGTTTCGTAATCATCGAAATATAAAATTAAAGGTAATACTACTTTATCACGAAATTTAGGAGCGATATTTTCTTTCCAAAGCTTGCCTTGAATAATATTACAAAGTGTATCTGAACTATCTTCAAGTGTTTTTATATAATCCAAAATTATTTTCAAAACATTTGGTAATTCAAGAAACTTTCAGTACTGAATGAAGAGGAATAAATTGTCCATTAATAAGAGATGATACAATTGCAATTTCTCCATCAAAATTCTTTTCATCTAAAGTAGTTCCTATTATTACATATGTTTCAGGCTTAATAAATGATTCACAAGATTCAAACTGTTTCATATGCGAATAATGACTTTCAAATTCATTAAACATATTTTGACATGAATTGACATGAACATTCTTGTTATTTTATTTCATGAAGAGAAATTTCTTTTTGCATTCTGGCTTTATCTAATAATTCTAAAACATGTTTCTTTAAAATCATTAAAAATCCAGCTCCTAAGAAAGTTTTGTGACAATCAATAACTTGTTGAATTTCATTTTCAGTCAATGAAAAGCTATCATACATGAAGCAACATAGGTAATAACAGCATTTGTTAAAGTCTGATGAAAATCGTTATTGTTGATTTCACAAAGTTAAACACAAGAATCAGAAATGCTCTTATTTCTCTTACAGTTATATGATTCCATAGGACTTGTATTATCATCATTTGAATCTTGTGAAACATGAGAAAAAATACACTCTTCTTGCATATTTAGACATTTTGATTCATGGCCTTTAATATGTTTATAAGCTGACCAATTGTTAAAAACTCTTAAACAATTGCACCAATATATTAATCCTTTCCGAGCAATTTCATTTGAATGAAAGAATCGTATATGACCAAGAACAGCTTCTGCTACATTATACTTTTTGTTACAGGCAAAGCACTTAAACATGTTTAAAATAAATATATAATCTCAAAATATTATAGTATTAAATGTGGATGAATTTTACACTATTGATCATATTAACAAAACAAAACGCCTCTCTTACTTATATATTATGACTGTAGTTTATAATATAAGTAAAAAAATAATATATAATATATATTATTTTTTTTATTATATAAACTTATATTATAGAAACTTACCTAAACTTAATATAATATATTATCTTAATATTATGTTATAGCAGTTACTATAAAATGAAAAAAGTTCTTTTTTATAAGGATATTAAAGAGTTAGAGTGCTATTTTCAATTGACTGATAAGTGTAGTTACATTTGTAACTGATTGTTCCTACCAAGTAAATATCATACAGAGCTCTCTGAATGAATAACCAAATATGATATGCTTCAATTTGGTATTCAGCGTCAAAAGTAAAAAATGACATAAAACAAATGTCAACAGCTTGCAGAACACTTCCTACTTTCCATAATTTATTATTGACATATGCAGCAGTGACTGAATTTTTCACATTTTTCCGACAATAATTATGTAAGGCTGAACAGTAGCACTCATGGAGGCATAATAATCATCCGTCTTTTCCGTCTTTTCGTAACATGTTTTCATTCAATACATCACCGCCAAGCTATAATAATAAACACAAAATTATCAGTTTGCAACAAAGAAATAAAAGTAACAAAATAATAGAACAAATAAAAAAAAGTTTTATATACTTACAACTACTTTTTGAGTAAAAGCTTCTCTTGCTTCTTCCACTGATGGCTTTAACAATTTCTTTCCAACTTTTATTCTGCCACTTGGCTTACATATAAAAAATATAACAAAATATAATCTCTAACATCTGCAGAGGAAATTAAAAAACTAAAATAAATATAAATTTAAATATATAAATATAAATATAAATATAATATATAAATATAATATATAAATATAAAAATAAATATAACATTTTTATAAAAACAATAATTTCTATATACAGTAAAAAAACATATGTATATATTGTATTAAAAATGATTCATTCTAGTGCTATATTAGAATTTTGTAAAATTTTTAACATAGCATCCGAGTATTAATTTAATATAATATGGTTATTATTTGAATATTTTATGTTAAATTGATATTCATTTCTTAATGTTAAAATAACAATTTATGTAAGCAAATAACAAAAAAATAATATATTTTGAAACATAAATTCTAACAAAAATGAATGAAGTTTACTGAAGAAGTATGTTTTCAAATTTGTTTACAAATTGTATAAATCTTACACTTTTTGTACTCATTTTTTAATATAATTTTACGTATTACTTTTAAACATATTTATCTTGTGTTAAATTAATACAAAAATTTGAGTAAACTATTTGGGATATGTGTACATGTTAAAATTTCTATGCTATCAATCATTATCATACCAAATTTTGTTTAAAAAAAAAGTTATCTACATTTTCTAACGTTATATTTATCATCAGATAGATCATTCTTCTGCAAATAAGGTACAAAATCTTTTTAACATCATTATAATGTATAATGTCATCTTGTAATATAATATTACAAGCTGTTGTAATTTTTTACTGATTGAAGATCATTTTACCAAGATATTATTCTGCTTGTCTTTTAAACAAGCATATTTATCAATGATGTAAGGAATTAAAATCATCCAAAATCTGATAATGGCAAAAATAATTATTAGATTAATACATATCTCATAAATGAGGATAATAATCATGCAAGAAATTTACAAAAACATACTAATCTGTAAGCTTGTTGTAAAATATTTACCACTGATCAATATATTATAGAATAGAAATCTTCCGATTGGTTATAAGATTTTTAAGATGAACTTTTTGGCATATCTTCCAATTTTCAATAACATGTTCAAATGGCTTTTTATTTCTTTTAAGCCATTCTTGTGTAGCTTTTTTATTTCGTTCGGCAAAATATCTGAAAGAATCTCGCATAAATACGCAATTAAATTATTTCAGAATAAAAATGTACAAAATATTATTTATCTTCAACAGAAAGAATCGAAACATTTTATATTTTCTTTTTCGAAGGTGAAATTGCTCCTTTTTTTGCACAGTCAAAATTTAATATTTTTCACTTTTATAGGCAATTTACCTTTAGCTAATGGCTGCTTTTCTCCTTCTGTTTTAGGAGATATATAATATGTTGATGTCTAGAAAATAATAAAATGTATCTAGCATTTAATAAAAAATTCATAACAAATTGGTTCTAGATATTTTTCAGGAAAGAAATCACGACATATGGAATTATAAATAAAATTTAGTACAGTTTGTCATATACAAAGAATGCTGATTTTTAATATTCTATCTATTATTACCTCTTTTATGGGAAATTAGTCATAAATTTTACTTGCGAGTATTTTGTAATGCTGATGCTGTGGACTGAAATAAATATAAAAAAATTTAGAAGTAATCTGAAATTAATAAAGTAAAAATTAAATGAAATCATATCAATTTATAAATAAGTAAATAAAACAACTCAGTTATCTGGAGCAGCCACCTAATAACAGTTTCTACAATGATTTTTCGATCAGTGTGCCATGATTTTTCAGTTAGTGTGCCTGATTTTGAGTATTCAACAAGCATAGCATTAATTTTGGTATCTGATTTCAACAACTTATATAGATGATACATTTAAAAACAAAATTAAAAAACATGGTTATTATAACTACTTAAAAATGTATACTAATCAGTAAATTATTGAATAATTTTGTACCAATTAATTAAATTAAATTTACTTAAAAAAATTAAAAGTACTTAAGGATACAAAATTATTCAATTTTCTGAATATACATCATTTTCTTAATATACATCAATAGATGAAATAATACATGGAAATAAACTTTCTGATTAGAATTAAATAAAAGTTAACTTTCTCACTCACTTCCAACATAAAAGCTTTACTATTTATAAATATATACACATTACTATTTCTTCTATTTCAGTTGAAGTTTTTATGTTATTTCGTCGTTTACTGTCTATTTTGGATTTGGATCAAGTTATGGTTTATGAGTATCTTGTTGATTATGATAAAGTCTTGCTCTTGCAGATTAGGTATAATTAACAACTCATCATTGAATGAATTTGAAGATGTTCCAGTATTTTATTGTATTTAATTGTAAAAGATCTTGGCTTTTGAATTAATATGACTTTGCACTAATGATGTACCTGATATATCCACATACGAATAAATATGTGAAGTGTCAATTATTTTCAAAAAGAAAAAGTATAAATATATATGTATGCGTTTATATAAATCTTATTTTTACTATATAATCGTAACTATTAAATAAATCGAATAAAATAACTTCAATAATAAAACTTATGAAAAATAAGAATTCCTGGTGAAAATTTTTTCTCAGAATTTTTACGAATTAGATCACTTTTTATAAATACTAAGAAAATCTGTACATTTTCTTAGAATTTTTCATATATGTGAATTTTAAAATATTTTAAGATTTCTAATTCTATAATTTCTGAAAAAATATTTAAATTTTTTAAAATTTTATCAGATTCCAATTATAAAATGAGAAATCTTAGAAAACGTTTCAGAATTAACATATATAAAAAATTTCAGAAAAGACTTTGTGAGCATTTTTAAAGACTGTTCCAATTTATATTTAAAAAAAATCCGAAAAATTGAAATGTTACAGTTATTTATAAATTCTGAAAATTTCTGAAATTTAAAATCTGAAAAAATATATATGAAAAATTCTAAGAAAAATTTTCAAGAAGGACGAAACAGCAGAAACAAGAAGAAAGGAGAAAAATAAAGAAAGTAAACAAGTATACAAGTATAAATCAAAAGAAAACTAAAAAATAAACATTAATTTTGTAGTTATTTTTTATTTTTATTTCATAATTAACTAAAAGAATAGTATGAAATAAAATTAAATATCTCTTCTAATATCATAGGATGAATTTAAAGTCTTTATTAGTGTTTGGCAATGATAAAGATGTTGATGATGATGTGCAAGAAAATGATGTAAAAAATGCTGAATTAATCTCCTATAAAATTAATGAATTAATATATCAAGTTATATAATTTGCAGCTGGCACTGATTACAATGATATGTCTAATCGATTGATAATGTTGAATAATGAATAATATTAAAAATTAGTCATATACACATATATCTCAAAAATAATCTTACATATTTTTAATTATGAAGAAACATATATTTAATTTAGCACATTTGATCAAATAACATGAATACAAAATGTAATCTTTTCAGACATCACAGTAATATGTATAAAAGTATATATAATAAAATATTTATATTCGTTAACAAATTATTAAATTTTAGATATACAGAACATTATTTCAATAAAAAATTATAATATTTAGTCAAATATAAATGGATATTATGCTATTATGCTTCAATATATCCAAAAGGCAAAAAGAGCATGCTTACAAGATTATTTGAAACTATAAAAGAAGTGAACTTATTCATAAACTTTAATTGATCCCCTATGGTAAAAAGTGGAATGGAAAATAATATAGGAATTTGACTTGGGATTAAATTAAAAAATGTATCAACATCCACATCATTGCCTAAAACAGAGGAAGAAATCTTAAATTAAAACAAATAAAACTGACACAAATAAGATTATAGAAATTCATAATATTAATAAAAATAGTAAATAGAATTAAAATAAACAGAGTAGTAAATAGAGTTAAATTAATATGTATTTTGATTATTAAAAAACTTGAACACTGATTATGTAATTATTCTTTAGATGAGAAGCATGAAATGTAAAAAAATTTTTCCATTAACTTCAATGATAACGATTTTCGCTTTTCATGTTTCTTAGGAAAAAAGATAAGCAAATAAATGATCTTGAGTCTTTGACTACACATATTCGCATAAGAATACCAATTTATACTGTCACACCAAAATTGTCTCAAATATATTAATTGACTGCAATATAATTGCGAAAGAAGAGTTTGTTTCTGTTATTACAACACTTACAACTTTATTACGATAAAAATCTTAAATGGAAAGCAGCAGCTAATCAGTATATTCGACAAAACTCATCAGAGAAAATAATTAATTCTAATTTAATTAAGCATCAATTAATAATTACGATCACAATTCCATACATATATACAATATATATATATATTGTGTGTGTATATATATTTATAGTATTTATTATAGTATCTACAAATATGTACATATACAAATATGTATATAAAAGGTAAATGTAACCGAACATATACCTAATGTCCAAATATTTACAAAAAACTTTGTTTATATTATTATTAATCTCAAATGTTTTTTTAAATATAATATAATTTAATTATACTCTCTCTTCTCTTTCTCTTCTAAATACAATTAAAGTATAATGTTGTAATAAAAGCATTTACGATTAATAGTAATAAATTTTGTATATACCTAATGTCCAAATATTTACAAAAAACTTTGTTTATATTATTATTAATCTCAAATGTTTTTTTAAATATAATATAATTTAATTATATTCTCTCTTCTCTTTCTCTTCTAAATACAATTAAAGTATAATGTTGTAATAAAAGCAATTACGATTAATAGTAATAAATTTTGTATGTCTAGATTTAAACTGCTTTCCTTTTAGGAGATAGGACACAAATGTCATTCTATCATTGTTATTCATTAAAGAAAAAGAATAAAACGACGTTTGTGTCGATTATGTCTCCTAAAAGGAAATCAGCCTTAAGCTGCCTTAATATATGAGGACATAAATGTCTAGCCATGCTTTTTCATGTCTTCTCGTTCCTTCTCATCCTTTTTTCTCATTTCTTCTTATGCCATCTCTGATACACGTGCAATTTCAGAAAGCTTATGTTCTTATGTGTATATACATGTCCGGTCACTGGAACGTTTACCTTTATACGAATATACTTACTTGCGAAATGAGATGAGACATCTCAATACTTTGAAGTATTTCTTGTACGTTTATAAATTTTGGATCCATTATGCACTGATCAGCACTGATAAACAAGTACTTAAACACATGATAAACATGAAATTAAACACAATACCATTCGCATATTATTGCGTATACGATGTCGCCGCAGTTTCATATCAAATGATAACGCATGATCCTTGTGATCATGCGCATCATGCGTGAACAGAACGCACAGAACAGGCGCGCGGCGTGAGTTATGGCGTTATATATAGTGACGTTGATGTATTCTAAAGAATTCTAAGAATATATAAACTTGAAATTAGATGTGTTACACTTGTCTTAAGATAATAAGTTAATCTTATATAATTCGAGAGAGAAGAATAGGAATTACTGATTCAATTTTAATATTAATTTAATTTTATACTGTATCAAATCGAGATAAGATTAAATACATCAAGAATATTTTTTGTTTCGTTATAGAAATTCTTTCTGTGAGAAATTCTATTCTGCAAGGCCATCCACCCGGGAGCCCGGATACGCAGGTCGTATTATTTTCATATATTTGCTGTATAATCCGCTGCTACCTTGAGCATTATTACACCGTATATTCCTTGCAGAGTCCACGACGGAAGACAAGAATTCCCAGCCATCAGAAGATCGGAGACATATCGTCCCCGAGTAGAGTGGAGGAGCTATCAGGATATCTCACGCCAACACAAGGAAATTAGAGGCCATAGGCAAAAAGGAAGTCCTTGGAGAATTGTATGTTATGTGTTCTAAAGCGCAAGGATTCGAGGCCGCGAGGACTACAGCACGTGTGATTGACGGACGTCAATCGGCGTGTCGGCCCTCTGAGGGGGGGAAGAGGGGGGGCGAAGCGAACGGCCTGCATGAATACGCAAGGAGTTCCCGAACCTCATTCGTTCTGTGGCTGAGTCGATAGATGTATGAGGACATGCGACTTCACTATCGATGAGCATTCCTGAGATTTAGAATATCACTGCTGAGAGAAAGCTGTCGCGAGGGATTGCTAAAGGATCTTGCATCAGAGGATGAGATGAGCATCGCCATCGTTATTATAAAGCTACCGATTGTCTTTATTATAAAGCTGTTCCGGGTTCGTAGTTTCGGACAGATTGCACGTGGAAAAGCTTGCGTCGCGGAAGGGTCTAAGCACAAGAATTGGCATATGACGTACGACTATTTACCGTCTCTTGGAGATACGATAATAAGTTGTACATCATATGTGAAAGCTTGTGCTCAGCTCAGCTTACTTACGTCTATCTTAGATCTAAATAAGTATTACGACAATTCTTGTGCTCAGAGATCCGAAAGCGGCCGGTTTAATGGTCACCTTGTAGAGTTGTGAAATTGCAAGATACGTACTGTCCTCTCCCGACTAGAATTTGTGTCAGATTAACCTTATAAGTTATAAGGACCCGGTTTGATTGACATAAGGTAATCCTAAATAAGAACTTCTAACAAGGTTCTCATCAAGTTTGAATACGGTTGACCTTATAAGGTATGTTATAAGGATCTGGTTTTTGATTAATTTAAGATAATCCTGAATAAAGTACAATATATATATATATATATATATATATATATATATATATATATATATATATAGTAGTAGTACGTTAGTAGTACGTTAGTTAGTTAGTTACGTTACGTTACGTTACGTACGTACGTACGTACGTACGTACGTACGTAGTTAGGTAACGT
>NW_012130142.1:354714-359730 GCF_000143395.1 Atta cephalotes
GACCTTGTTTCTAGTACGTAGCCACACCACGAGATGGACGGATTACTCGTAAGAAGAAAACGTCCACAAGTTCTATAAGTATGCAAGTCAATTTGGATAATCTTCTAAAGATTATAAAGTTCTTTCAGAGTATACCTTCTGGACTTCTGAAATATATGTTTTTTTGCTTCTTTTGGAATGTGATGCTATCCGACTAGAAATTTATCCAAGGATTTTAGGAAATCTTGATTAGGTTAGCTTTATTTTAGAGGTTGATAAGATAAATTCATCGGGACATGAGTCAGTCATATAATGCAACACAGTTAGTTAGATCCTCATCCGGATAGCCTCATCTGGTTTTGACTTGTTAAAATTCCTGGATAAATTTTTAGTCGGGCTCAAGCATTGTGATTAGGTGAAATATTAATTTTCGAGTCGTGCTCGCTTCTCTTGCCATAGTCGAGTCATTTTAGATTTTCGTTTTAAATTGTATCGTTTGTGTCGCGCTGAAATGATTATTATGATTGTGTTGCGCTTTCAGGTTAGCGTTCGGTTTCACATCGGCGTTACTTCGGGTACGAGTTTTTGCACGCTGTCGAGAGATCTTCTGAATAATTGGTGAATAATCGCCATTGATCAGTCACCTTCTAAAGCGACCGTAGAAAAAAGTTAAAGCTAATCAATACAAAATCGCCCGGCATAGAAGTAAGTCGTCGTTGTCTTTTATGAAAATAGATTATATTTCGAGTCCAGTGGAAAGAGCGAAGCTCCAGAGATTGAATGTAGAAAGGTTTGCTAAAAATAATTGTTTTTTATTTCTTTATTATCGCATGTGCAATTCTTGCAGTCTACCTCCCTTGCTCCAACAATTTTTTCATTTTTAACGACCCAACTGTCGCGAATTTAGGACGAGAGAAAATAGAAGAGATTATTGAATGAGTGGCACGCTCTTTCGTGGCGCCTAATTTATTTAGCAAGAAACTCTGATATTTGTGAAAAACCCACCTAACTGTTAAGATATTACGTTTTCGAATATTAAAAGTATTGTTAAATCAGAGGAGATCAAGGAGTATGCAACGAAGTGCCGCTCGTGAGCAGTTACAGTATATCATTATAATTTTTAATAATTAATAATATAGAAAATTTTTCTTCTTTATTTAAATGATTTAATTGTAGACTTTTTCAATATTTTTAATCTGTCCGTTAAGTTATTTGAGATCACCGGATTTATTATGTATGTAGAACTGTCCCTTGGGCTCGTGTCAATTAACACTGGCTCTACATTAAACATTTTAATATTCAATTTTTCCTCTGTCATATTAATTAAACTACATATGTGCGTTGTTTATGTTTCAATCTTATTCACAAGAACACAAACATCCTACATTATTTCTTATTGATTTATTAATCCAATATAAATATTATTTTGATTAGTTTTAATTACACATGAGCACATGCTTCTAACTTGTCCGATTATTAAATTACTGTATTCTAATGAATATATTTTATTATTCCGGATTGTAATCGTTTATTTTTCAAAATCTATTTTCGCATTTTCAAAGCGTAGAAAGGTTGAATTTATAATGCCTTCTTTTAATGAAAATTTACTCGCTACTACGTGATATTCGTGAATGCCGTTTTCTGAATTTAAATATGATTCCGAGGGAATTTAAATATGCTTCTATAATATCCTATATTTCAACTTTATTGTCTTGATGTACTAACGTGTCATGGAGTTAAGTATTTGCCTTTATAATATTTATGTCAGTTCCCATGTTTAACAAGAATTCTCTATTAAGTTTCTGAGTTCGTTGAAGGGAATAGAGATAACATTTCGGGAATTTGTTCCCGAACTCTGACTATATATGTTCGAACTCCGGTTCTATCAGATGAACTGGATTTGCGCGCTTTTCGCTTTTGATCTTGATAATTTAAACTTTGATTAGGTTGAGTATTGTTTTGTTTAATTATTGGTGAATTATTTGGATTGTAACGATTGTTATATTGGGATACAAATTAGTTCGGTCCGTTCAAAAATACATTTATTTCAAAATAAAATGAATGAACAGATCAATTAAGTATTGTCCATCGCTGCCTACTATTTTTTCTCATTTCTCAGGCAATTTTCGAATTCCATCTCGAAAAAATGACTCGTCTTTGGAGCCAATTTTCGATTTCTGCGAAAGAAGTGAACCGGTGACTTGCTGCATCCTTCGGAACAACCAATAATCAGAAGAAGCAATATCCGGAGAATACGGCGGGTGCGGTAAAACATCCCATTTGAGCGTTTCCAAATATTTGTTTACGACTTTAGCGACATGAGGCCGAGCGTTGTTATGAAGAAAAATAACTTTATCATGTCTTTGCTCATATTCCGGCCGTTTTTCTTGCAATGGACGGCTTAAAAATCGAATCAATTGTAGCCGCCCGTATCACCAGGTTTCAGCAGCTCATAGTAAACAAGATCTTTTTGATTCCACCAGATACAGAGCATGATCTTCGAACCATGAATGTTCGGCCGTGATGTCGATGGCAACGATTGACCAGGATTAGCGTAATTTTTTCTTCTTGGGGTTGTCGTAGAATATCCACTTCTCATCTCCAGTCACAATCCGATGCAAAAAACCTTTTCTCTGTTGTCTTTGAATCAGCTGTTCGCAAGTGAAAAATCGCCTTTCAACGTCTCTTGATTTCAGTTCATAAGGCACCCAATTTCCTTGTTTTTGAATCATTCCCATGGCTCTCAATCGTACAGAAACGGCTTGTTGAATTACCCCCAATGATTCTGCAAGCTCCTCTTGCGTTTGATTTTCTTCGAGTAATGCCTCTAATTCTTTGGGCATTCGATGGGCTTCAGCCGTACTTTTCTTCCAATTAAAGCAGAAAATCAAAACCTCCCGCAAATGCTGCTTGGTCAACACAAAATTCGACATTTTAAATATAGTAAAAATCAAGGTTTTTGTATGAAACTCAAAGCGATATAAACTGAATATTATTAGCAGATGTTTAATCTCTCTGAAACCGCCAAAATTAGCTGTCACTATGAACCATTCACAACAGCTGGAGCCATCTTTAGGGAAACGAACCGAACTAATTTGTACTCCCAATAATTTTGTCTATTATGTTGATTTGATATCTATTAGCTTGAATATTGTTGCTGAACTCATTTCTAGAATTGTTATCAAAATTTTGCAGAATCTATCATTATTACTATATGAAAATTATGATTTCCACTTCTATTTTCTATATGAAAAGTCTTTTTTTAGAATGACCTATCTTTTTATAATAGTTACACATTATGTAACTTAATTGGTTAAATCTTTAAAATTATTTTCTTTAAATCTTTCCGCGTGATATTGTGATTTTCTAATAAATCTTATAGTTCCCTCTATTGCATCTTCAAAAGTATTAATCCTTTGCGCTAGAAGATGTTGACATTTTTAAAGAATTCGTCTATAAAATGACTTATTAATTTATTGATTGCAAAAACTCTTATTCCTTGCCTGATCAGAGTAATTGGAGATTGCTATGTATATCGGAATTTAACTTTCTAACTTGAGTGATATATTTTTCAATAGATTCATTTCGGTTCTGTCTAAGGTTATTTATTTCTAATTCTCACTATTCAAATGATTTATAATTCGAATTATTTTATAAGCCCGTATAACAAATCAAACTAACCAAGACTCCTTATAAAGAATTGGAAAGGATACGGGCAGTAGGAGTCAAGCGCAGAAGACGTCGCGTAAATAATCGCACTATAATGTGTTTTAGTGAATAAAAAAGTTTCACATTTCATAGATATATTATTTACGCGACGTTTTCTACGCTTGACTCCTATTGCTCGTATCCTTTCCAATTTTTTATTTTATAAGTGTTTCACATAATTCCTCAAGATTCGTTATTGTGTATATAAATCTAACTAACGCAGCATTGCCCGTCAATTTAGGTTGAAGTATCGCTCTAAAAAAAAATTTCTTTCTTCGAGCTCTATAAATTCGAAAACTCCTTTATAATCAATCAGATGTGAATTGATGAACTAGAATATTTTTACTATTAAAAACAGATTCAAGATTCAATCCAGAGATTTAATTTAGAGATTTAAACTATGGCGAACGGAAAAGTAACTGTTAGTTGTCGAAATCGAGGATCTTCGATTTTGTTGGTCTTTATTTACGTGAATATTTTCGACGTGAGATTCTAATTGTGATGACGCCTGACGATTCATGATTAACGGTGAAAGTAATTAGATTCGAAGCTGTCTCGACTAGAAATTTATTCAGGAATTTTAGCAAGTTCTGATCAAGTTTATTTCGTTATTAGGTGTTGATAAGGTAAATTCATCGGGACCTGATCAGTCATGTAATGCAGCACAGTAGGATCCTCATCCGGATAACTTCATCAGATTCTGACAATAACCTAATAAGAACCTTGTCAGGACCTAATACATATCATTTTATAAGAGTTATATAGAGATATAGAGATTACATATTTTATTTAAGATAATTACAAATATTTTATGAAATTTTAACAGAAACGAGCCAAAAAGATGCAATAAATGTAGGTATACAGCAATATTCTGTGTTGCATACTATACAGATGATACTCATATGGAGATGGTATGTATATTGTAAATGTATTGATAAGCATATTTTAATGCAAGAATAAAATAATTAAAAGCACATTCTTTGTCTAACAGATTAATCCTACAGGATCAACTGAACAATTTGATACGGAATTCTTAATTACTTTTGATAAAGAAAATAATGAAGGAAATGAGAATAAATGTGACAACCAAGATTGTAATCAAGGAATTGAGAAGAAAAGAAGTATTATTTACGAGATTAGTATTTTTATATTGAAAAACAAAATAACGTCAGAGTTACGTACTGGCAAAAGATTGAAAAAATTGCATCAGCCACTTGACATGCATGAAACTTCAGAACGAGATCAAGAAATGAAAGAAGAACTTCACCAACTAAGAATAAACATATTGAATAAACATATATAGAACAAACATATATAATATATATATAT
>NW_012130142.1:360832-365163 GCF_000143395.1 Atta cephalotes
TAATATAAGAGTTATAAGAGTTATAATTGTTACAAATATAAAAAATGTTATGTTACGATAAATATGGCTATATGAAAATAAATATTTTTCTATATTTATATTACAATAATATTACAATAATATTAGAAGAGATAATGATGAGAATGTTATATATGAGTTATATAAAAGTTATAAATGGTTTATGTCACAAGAAAAATATGATTGAAATATACAAATAAATTTTCATCATCTCCAATTCAAAATAGTGTTGTATAATTTTCTATTCTGATGTCAAAATATATTAACCAGTTGTATACTTCAACTGTAAAGAAAAACTTAGTTAAAAAGAAATATTTTTCCAAATTATGCAGAAAAAAATATTAAAATGTAAAATATGTATCAATTAATGAACGTCGTTCATTTGCATCATTAATGCCATTATTATATTGTACTTCTTGGATTTCCAATTCAATTGCAGCTTCAACATCAAAATCGATTAAAGGATCAAGTTCTCTCATGTTTTGTGTAATATTGTGCAGTACTGCAGTAGCTACTATTATAACTTGTGCAGTTAAAGGATGAAATCTTAAACCAAATGCCAGTGCAGCAAATCTTCGTTTCTTTACTCCAAAATCTCTTTCAATGGGATTTCGTGTTCGTATTTGAGATTCATTATATAATTCTTCAGTTCGATTATGAGTCTGAAGCAGTGATGTCAATAAAAAGTTTAAGCATAACCACTGTCACCAAGTAACAGTGCATTTCCTATTTTGTCATTAATAAATCTTGCACGTACTCTGCTAGCATTAAAAATTGTAGCATCATGGGTTGAATCAGGCCATCATGCTACAATGTCTAAAAATTTTAAAATACTATCACAAATAGCCTACATTTATAATGAATATTCCTTTTCTATTTCTATATACTTCAGCTTCTCTACCTATGAATATAAATATGATGTAAATACTATAAATTTATCAATCATTTTCAATTTAATACCTGGTGATAGTATTTTGACGTGAGTACAATCAATTGCCCCTACGACTCTGGGAAAATGAACAATGTTGTAAAACTTTTTTTTTATTTGCCTTAGATTCTGATCTATATTTGGAAAGTTAATAAATGGTGGACGTAAAGACGTTATTAATTCTGTAATCTTTTTTATAATCCTGCACATTGTGGATTTATGAATGCCATCAAAATCAACAATTGTAACTTGAAAGATTCCAGCATAAAATCTGAAAGTCAGTAATAACTGGTGTAGTGGTGACACAGCATGATTTCTGAAATAAAGATTTATGTTTATTATTAATATATCATATAAAAGCCTTTTTTTCAGGTGAACTTCTTGTATGCAAGAAATTTAGTTAAGAAGAACAATCTGATCAATCATGTAACTTTTTGTAACGGAAATGTGAATTAAAAATAAAAAGTTTAAGAATATAAGAATTGTAATATTTTTTACAATATATAAAATTTTCACGTTTCCTCGTTTTATATAGCATATTATAAATAATCTAAAAACAAGAAATATATTTAATATTTGCCTGTTCTGCTTCTTATTCTCTCTTCAATAAGATTTAAAGTCATGCGAACAGTGCGTTTGTAAAATCGAAATCGTCTTACAAATTCTATGTTATCGTATTCGTTAAATAAGTCTGGACGTGGACGAACTGTATATTGTTTGCGACGCACTATTATATGTATTGCTTCATCAAATAAGTTTTCATTATCATCACCATAAAGAAATATATTTTCGCATAATTCCATTTTCGATACCGCATAATATCCAAAAGATTAATATTCAATGTATATGCGTATCTTTGGATAGCACACTTCTCGCTATGATTTTTAATTTCACTTATCTGTCAGGTAAGTGGCTTACCCAATATCCAAAGTATCGTATTATTTATCTGTCAATAATGGCCATTTTATCAAGGATATAAATTTTACCGAAAAGTGGAACAACACTCTATCTATTAGATAAATTACCAGAGAGTTTAGGTGAAACAACCGGCCCTTAAGCAAGTTTAATTTTAGGATAAAATTTAAACAAAATTAATTGATAAACAGAAACTTTTTTTTAAATTAAGTTAATATTATATATTAATATTATATATATTTGTAAATAAAATAAATTTTAAAATATTTCATGTAAGTTTTATCAATAAACTGTATATTTTTGTTAATAATAATCAACCTCACTAGCATATAAATAAAGATAGTAAATAACAATATAAAAATTATATAATTCTAAACGCAATTTTTTTCTTTGTTTAAGTTTTCAATACTATAACATTAATTCAAAAATTTTCAAATTTTCATTTTCAAAAATTACTTTTTAATTAATTTATCAACATGAAGTTAAGAAACATGTTTAAATAATAATAATAATAATAATAATAATAATAATAATAAACGATGTTTAATTAGATAATGATTATTTCATTATAAAGCAAAAAGAATGAAAAAGCAAGTTTTGTAAAGATTATATAAATACATAATACTTTATACTTATTATCTACCATAATTAAACATTGTTTTTAATAGATTAAATGTTATTATTATTGAACTATTTATAATAATTTTAAAATTAATATTGTTATAATAAATTAATATATTTTTCCTTTCTTTTTTTTTATGAAATATTAAAAATTATAAAATCAGTGTAAAGAAAATGTTACGTCCAGCGGACTCCTACGATTCTTTTTTTTCATGGAAATCTGGAATTCATTAAAATAAAAAGATAGCTGTGAATAACGCACAAGTTAAGCATTATTTAGTCTAGAGAAGACTAAAAATTTTCTTTTCCCACACTAAAAATTAAAACGAAGAATCCAACATCTCTTCGTAAATGTTCCGAGATAAACTAAAAATCGGTGCACGAGTGGCGGGATCAAAAGAATCACCAAGTTTGTGCCCCTCGGACACTGCAGCCAAAATAATAATAAATATATTATTGGAACCATAAGACTGCCAAGATATCTTTTAATAGTCAAGTCACGGACGATTTTCACAAAATCTAAGAAGCGACACGCGAAACTCAGGAGTAGATTCTGATCTCGTGCCGACGCTGCACGTGCACTTTCTTGACGCATTGCACGTTTTCCCATAAATTTTAAGGTCATAAAATTTAGGAGAACACTTTTCCACATTACAGACTTCGGTCAACATCCTTTCCTCCTCCAAGATCTTGACCAATCCAAGAACAAAAAAAAATCCTACTACTAGTTAACGAAACCTATTCCAAATTGGATCCAAATTGGAGTAATTAGGGGCGATTAGTATAAAAACCGCGGTTCTACGGCCTTCAGGATGATTTTTTTTTCTGAGTTTGAGCAAGCTATAGTTGTCGGAATAGTTGAAAAAGGCTTCATCCGATTTTCGAAGCCCTTTTTCATCAGTAGAGTCAGTGCAAAACCACTTTCAACTAAAGGCCAACGACACTGCTTGATGGGAATTTGACGAAGCATTTGACGCCCAACATCCCACAGTTGATGGCATCCTCTCTGACGATCTCTGGGCCACCTTATTCATCGCCAAATAGTAAGTTTTGATTTCGCTGCAATACACCGGTCCCTTAGTCCCTTCTCTTCTTGTGTGATCCCTCTTTAAAGACGACCAAATTTTTAGTGCATTTACGCAGATCTTCCGTCCCTCATCATCGTTATTTAGCGGGAATTAACAATGCGTGCCGACTCACCGCCTGTGTCCGCTCTAGCTCCGCGCAAAATTCTAGAGAACAATCTCCGCTAATTCAGGCATCGCTAATTCGATCCAAGAACAGACTTCAGTCGTTCAGCTTCCAGTCTCGACTTTATCACCGCTATTAGAAATTTCTTATTCCCCTGTTTCTAATTTACCCCCAGACTTCTTCGATAATCTCTTCAGTCAGTCTCCATTCAATCCTCCCCCTGTTTCACATCCGATGTCATTACCTCCGATTTAGGAATTTTCCGTCTCACATATTATCCCCTCAATTCCTTCTGTTCAACCTGACGCTCTTCCGCTGGTCATCTTTCTCTCCTCTTCCATAACGCTCAGTTGTTGGAATACATGTCTTACTTTATTCCTTCTACTAATGATCGAGTAATAGTCAGCATCACAAGATTCACTTGCTTATTTTTAGTCCCCATCCCTCATTTCCACTCCTCGATCCTTTTTCTTTCCAACCATATGAGCTTTCACAGCTTTTTAATTTTCTCCTCCTCCTTCCAAACTCTCCACATTCAAAATAACATCCGTATCACACAATGCTCTTTCCACACACACACACACACACATACACACACACACACACACACACACACACACACACACACACACACACACACACACACACACACAACAAC
>NW_012130142.1:365183-382280 GCF_000143395.1 Atta cephalotes
AAAACCATACATGCGACCATATACTTCAGAATAGAAAATCAAAGATTTGTATCTTTACACTTAAGAAAAATGTATTACTAAATATTTCTTTTATTGTATTACTATTAAACTAAAACCTTGTTTGTTAATTTGAAAAACCTCTCCTTGTATTTATTATAAGCTCTCTCGCGGTTGCACTTCGTCCTTTCCTCGGTCATTTGGATTAAGTTCCATGACCGAAAGCCAGGGCATACGGACACATAGGCACACTGAGGGCTCTTGTTTGGAGGCCCAAACTCAATTTGAGCCTTTTAAATTTAAAAGGTACGTCTGACTCGTGTGTCCGTTTAATGGAGCACGAGTCGAGTTTCTACCTCCGTTCGATCCCCGGCTCATTAGGAGCCAGGACGAAGTGCCTCCTGATTTGCATCCTTCCCCACGGTTCGCTTTCGGTCTGGAGTCTGGACACCAAATCGGTCTAATAATTCGATTCCCGTTGTCCCCCTCAGCTCCATGCATGCAGAGCTTGGACGTAACAAAAAACATATTTATTAATATAATCTTTTTAAAGACGTATATTTCTTAATTAAATTATTATATTAATTAAATTATTAATCCAAATAAAGTTTTTTATTTTCCTTAAATTCTAGAGAAATATTCTAAGCAATATAGTAAATAAAATTAATCTTTTGTTTTTTTTTCGAGCATTATCTTTTCCATTCCAATCTTTTACGCTATTTAACACTGATTGTACAGATTTTTAGAATGAACGAAATGATAAAGGCGTTCTATCTTTCTCCGTAAACTTTTTCGTTAAAACTTCTAAAAAATAAACATTGAATCAGAACATTTCATGATTTTATGAAATTGTAATTCAAATATTGTGTGTTTTGTAAATACCTTGCATATAAAGATATAATTTAGTATTATATAATTCAGTACTACGAAACCTTTCCTGGTACTGCTTTTACAGTTGTAAATTTGATCACTAGATCTTGTGAGAAATACGTTCGAAAAATTTTTTCAACGTTCCTCGTTACAGAAGTTTTTCGATTTATCATATTTGATAATCTACATATTTATAAAAAATAGTTTTTGTGTATATTAAATATACAGTAATATCAGGAGTATACAGTAATAACACATACATATTAAATTGACAAGTAATTTAATAATATTAAATATAACAGACTTCTGCGACAAATAAATAAAAGAAGGAATGTAAGATTTTCTATAAGCTCATGTAGCTTTTTTCCTAGGGCGGAAATGTGAAGAGTGAAATTTTTGTATATACGTATGTATGAGGGCAAGTCAATAAGTTCTTAGAAAATCTATCAGAGGGCACTTGTAGTGTCATGTCACATTACTTTTTGACAAGTAGCATCTCTCAACTGATTACTGTTAAATTTTGTGCGGAATTTATCGTGTAATTTCATTTCTGTAGACGATTAAAACGAACAACCTTTATTGCAAAAAAACGAGTTTCGTGCAGTGATCAAACATCTACATATGAAAGGTTTAACGCCGAAAAAAATCAAAGCCAAGTTGGATAGTGTTCATAGCACATCTGCACCAGCGTTTGTTACTATATACAATTGGATGAATGAATTTAAACGTAGTCATCCATATGTGATGTATCTCGTTCGGGACGTCCAATTGAGGTTGTTATGAAATCATGCTGCCAGAAATCATCGATAAAGTTCACGATATTGTTTTGACTGATCGACGAGTGAAAGTGCGCGAGATTGTCGAGATCACAGACATATCACATGGTACAGTGATTTCAATTTTGCACGAACAATTGGGTTGAAAAAGCAAGATGGGCTTGCTCACTGTGGACCATAAACGCGACCATGTGACGATTTCAAAACAACGTTTGGAGATGTTTCAACGTAATCCAGATGAATTTCTGCGTCAATTCACTACGTCAATTACTGTGGACGAAACATGGATCCATTACTTCACCCGAAACGAAGGAATCAAAACAATGGATTTCACCGGATGAACCAGCTCTGAAGAAGGCAAAGATAAAGTAATCATAAAGTCAGCCGAAAAGATGATGGCCACAATTTTTTGGGATGCACGCGATATAATTCATATCGATTATTTTTCGTCGAAGCAAATGATCAATGGCGGTTACTACGCAGCCTTATTGAACCATTTCAATCACATTTTAAAGAAAAAAACGTCCCCATTTGATGAAGAAGAAAGTGTTCTTCCATCAAGATAATGCATGGGTTCATACGTGCTTGGCCCTGATGGCCAAATTCAACGAATTCCGCTACGAATTGCTTCCCTATCCAGCATATTCACCAGATTTAGCCCCCTACGACTATTTCCTGTTTCAAAACCTGAAGAAATGGTTCGGAGGAAAGAGATTCATCACCAGAGAGCAGCTCATCGCCGAACAGAAACACTTATTTTGAAAGATTAGACAAATCATATTATTCGGACAGTTTGAAAAAGTTGGAGAATCAATCATTGAATCAAGACTCGAGCTGAGAGAAGATTATGTTGAGAAATAAAAATGAATCGATCAAAAAAAAATGTATTTTATTATGTTTTTCTAAAAACTTAATGACTTACCTTCGTATATGTTCAATGTTCATACATATATAGATAAAAATTTTCACTTTTCACGTTTCCGTTCTAGAGAAAAGTTACATTATCGATACTCTGATCTAATGAAGGTCCAAAATGAAAATCAAGACGTAATAATCATAATTATGCTATGTTTATATTAAACTTATAGTATTTATTAATTTTTGCAATAATTTCTGCATCGTACTTCTATTGCCCGTTTTAACTTTTTTTATTTTAATAATATTGATAATAATAAATATTTTATAAGAATATTAATAACTTGATATTAATAACTATCTTAAAAACTGCGAATAATTTTATTGCAAAAAATATTGTCTCAGATAAAGATTTAAACGGTCATTCATATATAATAAATTTCTATTCATGATTACATATAATATTTTAAGATTGAAAAGATTTCGTTGTTTCCAGAATTGGTTATATATGTATATATAAATTCCCATTGAAATATTTAAGCATTAAGATCCGCTTTGATCGATTACAGAATTTCTCTTAATTAGATTCATTCTCATCGGTTCAAATTCAATTAAGATTGTATATAAAGGAAATGAACATGTTTAGAATTTTCAGTTTTTTTTCTCAGAAATTGGCTTCTTTCAGTTTTGCATTTAATATTTCAAATTCTATATTTCGTCATTGGCAACGAGATTATATTATCATTGCTGTCGCTGCTATAGCACATATCGTCATTATTTCGTTCTTTTAGTATTATTTCTAATGATTGTTGTATTTCTTTCATTGTAAGTATATATATTTAAGATATACCATCTTGATCAAAAAGTTCCCGGAATTACCACCAGGTGATGCTCTGAGTTAGCTGATTTGAGTTCTGTTTTTTTGGTTAGGTTGCCACATCTATCATTGACATTCTCACCAAATTTTATCACCATAGCTTGACATTTGTAAAAGTTACGCCGTCTTGAGTACATCTACCTCTGCACGTATTTTCGATTTTTTACAGTTTTAAAAATGGAGTTGAATTTGCAACAACGAGTTTGTATTAAATTTTGCGTTAAAAATGGATTCAATGGTGTGAAAATCTTCTGAAATGTTGGGAAACTGTTTCGGCAGTGATACTCTAAAGAAAACAGCCGTTTGAGTGGCATGAACGCTTCAAAAGTGGTCGTGAGTCCGTCGAAGATGACGAACACAGTGGCAGGTCGTCGAAAACCGACGAAAACATCAATAAAATGAGAGAAATGTTGATCAATAACCGCAAATTAACTATCAGAGAGCTGGCAGAGGACTTAAACATTGCTTATGGATCCATTCAGGACATTGTAGTTAATGGTTTGAGTTTGCGCCAAGTTGCTGCAAAGTTGGTCCCGAAGGAACTGAATTTCATGCAAAAAAGGGACCGCGTTGTCATCGCCAAAGACATGATTTCCAAGGCTGAATCCGACTCAACATTCATCAAACGCATCATTACTGGAGACGAGACGTGGGTTTATGAGTACGACACGCAATCTAGACATCAGTGAATGGAAAGCTTCAAATGAGCTAAGACCAAAAAACCATGTCGTTTTCAGTTGAAAAAGAAAGCGATGCTCACGATTTTCATGCTCACAATTTCATATTATAACGGTATTGTACATCACGAATTTTTGCCAGAAGGTCAGAGTTATACAGTTTACAGTCACAGTAAATAAGGAGTATTATTTGGGTGTTATGAGACATTTGCGTGAAGCAGTTCGTCAAAAAAGAAAGGATTTGTGGGCAAACAACTCGTGGACCATGCACCATGATAACGCACTGTCGCACAGTGCCATCATTATCCGTGAATTTTTGACCAAGAACGAAACGAATACCATCCAACAGCCATCGAATTCACCTGATATGGCTCCTTGCGATTTTTTTCTGTTCGATCGAGTCAAAAAATCATTACGGGGAACGCGTTTTAACAGCCGAAAGGAGATAATGGAAAAATCGAAGACGGCTCTGATGGCTATACCAACAATAGAGTTCCAGAAATATTTCGAGAGCTGAATCAAGCGCTGGCATAAATGCGTTGCAGTCGATGGGGACTTTGAAGGGAACAATATCACTTTTGATAAATAAAACTTGTATTTTTAATTTTCTGAATGAATTCCAGGAACTTTTTGATCAAGATAGTATTTACTAATTATTCTTGAATATTAGATATTTATTCACTAACACTTCTGTTATACTTTTCTGCTATACGACATAAATCTGTAAAAAGAAATTCTCTTTTCAAAAGTTTTGCATAAATGTTAATTTAAAATAATCTGTATACTATAGATCGTGCAATTTATCTTTTTCTTTTATTATTATTATTAGTCTTAAATAAGAGTACATTTTGATTTTCTTTATCAATCTCTGCGTAAGTAATCTGTGATTTCATGATTTGTTTTTCATTGTGATCTATTATCTACTTAAAATTATTTTTTTCAAAATTTTCGTTATCTAATGAAATCGCGATATTCCTAGCTTAGATTTTGTAATAAGGAATCTAAGCGTAATAGAATTTACTTCATAAACGATTGAATATTGTTCAACTTCAATTTCTGGACTTCAACTTACTCTGTACCATAAGGCGTACCATAGCGATTATAAAATTGTTTTATCATCTTGTTGACTAGCTTTTATCGTTTAATTTTTATGTATTTCTTTATTTAACATCTTGATATTGTTATGTATTACTGATGATGGTCAAATCTTGACGTTGAAATATCTATTATTATATTATAATTTTAAATGTATGACTTAAAAACATCTAATGTTGTGGCTATATGCTCCCTATTATTTATATTTTGTATTCTTAAGACACTTTCATACAGTGTTCAAATTTTATTTCTACACGAGGTGAATATGTTATAGTTTACCGTTTTTTGAATTTATTAAGGTATATTTCGGATTCCAAATTTGTCTTCTATTGAAGAAATGCATAAGACTTATGAAATCAAACGCGAAATTAAGAGTAAGAATTCATTTTTTTTAAATTTGCTTAAATGATAAACTAATCCCTATACATTTGAAAAAAATTTGACACTATGAAATAAATATATACCATAGTTCTTCTATACAAAATAAATCGAAACTCAAACACAATTTTATCCAAAAATTGTTACGTATAGAACTGAATGACGATATAGACAATTATCACAATTACAATACTTTTTACAAATTATAGATCTATTAATACATCTCTTCCGTTTGATATTTGTTGTGTATTTTTCTGTCATCAAGACATTAATTTTAACAAAATTTTGGATAAAGAAAATCACAATAGTATTAAAAAAATAGATAACTTAAGATCGGCTAAATTACGTACTCAAAATGAAAATATTAGAAATATTAATTATTATTCAAGGTCCCAGTTCAAAGTAAACATACATAAAACGTATTTAAAAAAATGTAAACTTTTAAAAATTATCTTATATGTAAACTTTTAAATAATTATCTGATATATTATCATGATAAATATATATTGATAATAATTGATATATTATTAAAAATTCAAAGTGAATATACATATATAAAATGTATCCAAAAAATTTAAACGATTATCTGATAATGTATTACCATGACAAGTAACTGATATATTATTGGAGGTGCCAGTTCAAAGTGAATATGCATAAAGTATATATTATCTACATTTAATATAATATGTAATCATGAAAAATAACTCATATGTTACTAAAGGTGCGAACGTACATACAAGTAAAACAGATTACAATTTGATTCTAGAAAATAAATGCTATATGTTATTCTTAGCGCACAAATAAAAGTCGTTTATTGAGATTCGATTTGAAATTTATACTAGCCTGTATAATGAAAAATAATTGTAATTCCAGAGTATCAATTTGTTAATGACTCGGAAAAAGAACATGACGGCCTGCTCTCAAAACTTTGATGAGTTTCTCAGTGCCTACTTAGAAATAATGTTGAAACTTTTACAGAGTAATTGAGAGGATGAGTGGCATTGAAGGCACAACTCTACTTAGGCCCTTTTTCAAAAAATTAGCTTTTTTATATAATATTGATCGTAATAGAGAAATATTGTAATATGTAACTTCTTAAGAATATTACGTACATTTATTTGATATTGTACTTGTTTGCGTGTAATAAAAAAATAGCAAGTTATTTTAATTTTTATTATTGTAAAATCAAGATTTTATAATTAGATCTTTATTCTGCCCAATTATTATAACATTCCCCTCAATTATTACAACACTTGAAATACGAAAAGTATTACATTAGAATAGTATTTTCAAAAGTTCTATAATGAATGAATATATATTACGTCAAATAATCAGTAAAAATTTTTCAATATAAATTTTTTAACCATATAGCTTCTTTATACTTGACCCGAGAACTTTTTATTTATGAATTTTATATTTACTTAATATTTGTTATTTCTGTTTCTGGCAATAAGGCAACGTTTTTTGATCAATAAATTACTGAAAATACGATATAAACTCAAAATCGGAAGTTGATACGAAAATTTGAAATTTTACTAAAGAAAAATTAGAGACTTTTAATCTGAATCATTTTCATAACTTTTTTACTTCAATATTCCATCCATCCAAAGTTTTTTTAGAGCCGCCATGTTCTTTTTCCGACATTAACAAATTGGTATTCTGGAATTACAAGCAATTATTTTTCATTATAGACTAGTATAAATTTCAAATCTCAATAAACGACTTTTATTTTGTGCACTAAGAATAACATATAGTATTTATTTTCTAGAATCAAATTATAATCTATTTTACTTGTATGTATATATAATATTAGGTGTGAGAAAAAGTTCATGGCGTTTTTTCTCATTAGATGGCATTAAAAAAACGCCACGAACTTTTTCCCACTTAATATATATATATACGTTCGTTTTTTAATCTCATATCTTCCATAACATATGAGTTATTTTTCATGATTACATATTATATTAAATGTAGATATACTTTATGTATGTTCTTTTGAATTGGCACCTCCAATAATATATCAGTTACTTGTCATGGTAATATATCATATAATCATTTAAATTTTTAAAGGTTTAAATTTTTTAGGATACACTTTAATTAAATTTTTGAAGGTTTAAATTTTTTAGAATACATTTTATTTGTATGTTCACTTTGAACTGAGACCTTGAAAAATATATCAGTTACTTTACATGGTAATATATATTGTTAAATAATCATTTAATAAAATGTTTAAAGTTTACCTTTTTGAAGATCTGTTTTTGAACATGCCTAATCTTTTCATTGTAACGATTTTTTATGGATACATCTACCTACTTTTCAGAGTACAGATATACGGAACAGCTTTCTAGTAAATTCAAGTATCATAAATGTATATATTTTCGATTCTTATAACCTTCTATAAGCTACAATTCATGCAAGTTAGAAAATATTGAAACATATGGTATATACAGGATGTTGTATCATTCAGGTCAGTATGACGGATTGCCCATTCGAGCGGACGCGTAAGGTCGTTCACACTTGCGTAAACTTCAGCACAATCTTTTAATGGCACACCAACTTTCCAATAAAGTTCGTAGCATCAAATTGTAATGTAATTATGACGAACTTCCGTAGAAATAGATTAAAACAGAAGCCGAAATGACAAGATATAAATTATAAAAACGAATTTTATCATGAAAATGAAGTCTTCTTAAGAAAAATTCGATTATAATCGATCATAATATATAATATAATATATAATATAATTTGATTCCTTGAATTATTTTTACAGAGAACGAGTCACAAATAAATATACTTTTGCAAATTTAAATCATAAATATAATTCACTGCAAATTTAAGTAATGACAATAATCGGTGAATCTTATATTTATTTTGGAATAATAATAATTCATTAATAACAGTTAAATAAACTGATATTAATAATTCATTAATAATAATTTAGTAAACTGGCATTAATAACATTATAAAATAATCTTTATATGGAAGACTGCACTTCATAAAAAGGATTAGTACTAAAAAATATAATAATACATTAAATAATACATTAAATGCAACTTGGCAAGTTTTATAAGATGTAAGTTAGTTACTATATTTAATGAATATTTTTCTGATGAAACTTTTGTTTATGTGCAGTAAGCATTTTTTATATGAAGATAATATCAGTATATTAAATTGATTACACTGTTCAACAAATTGAACTTTTTTATGAACCACGAATCTGATTAGTTAATTCTTATAGATTTTATAATGCTGAAAAACAATCCATAAATAAAATTGCTCTGTCATGTTGATAAAATTAGACTCAAAGATGCTAAAAATTTTTGGATAATTTTGAGGTAAAATATCTAAAAGACGTGATAAATCATTTTCATTTAAAAATTTATTTATAGCAATAAAAAATCTATAAGAATCTTACCTATTGTATTAATTGTTTTATGAAAAATATATGCAAATGAATTAAAAATTAAAGAAAATAGCAGCTTATAATAGCAATTGCACGATTTCTGGGATTACTATTTTTGACATTTTTGAGTCGAATTTTTTCAAAAACAATGTAATAAAACGTAATAAAACAATTTAATTATTATATTATGGATTTATTTTCAACTTAAAAAAATTTGTAAGAATTGTTAGTTTGATTTCTGATCTAAAATTCATGTTGAAGAGTATTATTAATTTAATAACAAAATATTTTAATATTATTAATATTAATATTCCAAAATAAATATCACAAGGCATAAGAATAGAGGAGACATTAGATAATCAGTACCGACAATTGTTGTTAAACAGCTTAAAAAGTTTGTGAAAAGTTTCTGATACATTTCACGTGGATGGAGAGTTACTACTAATGAAGATTTGGCAAATTGTTGTTTATTTATAAAGGGCTATAAAAATCAAAGTAAGACGCAGTTCTCTATGCGGAATGTTTTCCAAATAAGCGACACTCTGAGTACGGATTTTTTCAAAGTTTATTTATTGAACTTTGTCAACAAGGAATGTTACACGCTTCAACACATTCACGACACACACAAATAAAGCAGCAACTATTGTAAGAAAAGCTATTATTGCTAATCCATATACAAGTAGATTCTCTACAAGTGGATCATACAAAAGTTCAGAATTATTAAGAAAAATGTTGGATGGCATCCATTTGAAAAACATATAACAAAGATTATCTCTTTAAGATTTACCTCATGAAGAAGCGTTTTATTGGCTTTTAGAATAAATAAGAATAATAATGCATTAATAATCAGTGGTTGCTATTTCCACAATTGAAAATAGGCCTTGATTTTTTTTAATAATGTAGAATTTAAAAGAGAAATCAAATATTAAGTTTCTTTAGGGCTTTGGAAATCGTTCAAAAATTAAAATATTATAGCTATTGTTTTCTCGTGAGATAATGTCCACAAAAATTTTGAATTCAACATTATTTGCGCCATTTTGATTTCAAAAACATACAAAATCGTAGTAATAAATCAGGTTGATATTGTTAATGATGATTTTTTTTTAAAAAGAATTCTCTGGACAAATAAATACACTTATTGTAATAATAGACATGTAATAAACTTTACTATATTTATTAGAAGAGGTTCCATTAGCTGTAATTCCAGATATAATATTTGAACAAGAAGGCTATCCTGCTCATTCATCTCTTTTAATTCGAACTATCTTCAATCGAAAATTTCCTAACAGATGGATAGATCCATATCACTGTATGTAGCCCCACATAAAAAAATGTCTCCACACAAAAAAATCCAGTGTTATGTCAGATGAACGTGGGGCCATTTGCAGAGTGCTGTGAATACTATTCATCTGTTAGAAAATCTTTGATTTAAGTTCGAGAAGAAATGAATGAGCAGGATGGCTCTTGTTGAAAAATTATATTTGGAATTACAATCAATGGAACATCTTCTAATAAATATGATAATATTTTTATCAGGAATAAGTTGCTGCTGTAATATTAACATTTTCCGAAAAGAAAAATGGTCCGATAACGTAATTATCCAAAATTCTCAGACATTAACATTATCCTTAAATGTGAGTTTCTTTTCTACAATGCGGATTTTCTTCCGTATAATGATGCTCATTATGTCGATTTATACGTCCATCACTGCGGAAGTGCATTCATCCACAGAATTCTCCTTAAAAAATTATTATTATAATTAGGAATGTCGTTTATGTTAACCTGGAACAAAGGTAATTGCTGCGATTTTGTAGGTTTTTGAAATAGCTCAAATATTAATAAATTAAAAACTTGTGACTGAACTTTGTATGTGATCATTTCATGAATCAACATTCGAACGATTTCTAAAGATAAAAAAATTTAAATTTCTCTTTTTCATGGCCTGATTTAACCGTGCGCTTAATTCGCGACTTATAGATGTCTTTGTTTAATCTATAGATTAAACAAGGACACCCATTGTTTAGTTCACGGCTAAGTGCACGATGTAAACGTAGCATAAACAAATATTTGAAAAAAAAATCAATGTTATTCTAGTTGTGTAAAAAATAATAACCACCAATTACTAATGTATCTTATTCTTACTTGCTCTGAAAGCCAATCACAAAAATTGCTTCTATACGAGGCAAATTTTGAAATAATTTTTGTGTTGTATGCCTTTTAAATGGATGCCAGCTAAGATTTTTCTTTATTATTCTGTGAACTTTGGTCCAGTTGGAGATCATATCCAATATTTCTCATACTTGTATGCGGATTAGCAATAACAACTTCTCTTACTGTATTAATTGTTGCTTCTGCTTATTGCGGTACGTGCCGTGAACGTATTGAAGCATGTAATGTACTATATTGAACAAGTCTAATAAATAAACTGTGGAAAAATCCGTGCCCTGGATGTTGCTTGTTAGGAAAACGTTCTGCATAGAGAGTTACGGCTTGTCTTTGATTTTTCTGGCATTCTCCATAAATAAGCAACAAATGTTTACCAATTCTTCGTTCGTATAACGCTTCATCGTTAAATAGATATAACAAACTTCTCGCAAACTTTCCAAGCTGTTTAACAATTGCTATCGTCACAGATTGTCAAATATTTTTTCATATAGGCTGTGTTCCCAATACTGAAAATGTATAAATGCACGTGACGTAAACGTATACATTTCAATACTGACAATATACATTTTGGAATATACATTTTCAGCCAAAATAAAAGAGCACATAGACTTCATGCATATCCATATATATGATATGCCATGATGTATTGATCTATGATATGATATGCAACGTAACAATAACATGGTATGATATAATACGAAATGAATTATTTCTTTAGCGTATCATTAATGTGTCTCTTTTAAATAGAGAAAATGCATGATTTTCCCTAAGTTTTTCAGAACGATCAATAATAAACACATAGCCGCATACATTTACTATGCATTATTATGAAGAAGAAGAAAAAAGAATTTATTGATATTAAAATGGCACTTATGTAGAAAAATTTGATAACAATGATACTACAATAAATCTAGCTTGATATAGTAAATACCATAAATAACAAAAATGATTATTGGTGAATCTTCTATATAATTTATTTTGGAATGTTAATACTTTGTTATTAAATTAACAATCAATTTAATATATAATGATAAGCATATTTATGTAAATAATGCTAAACAGTAACACATGTAATTACAAAAGAATTATTAATTTAAAATGTTCATTAAATGTGATGTTACACCATGATAAAATTATATCTTATAAAACTTATCAATTTGCATCGTATTCAATGTATGCTTTTTAGTAATAATCATCTTACTAAGAGAAGTATCAACTGTGTCTGGAACCGATTTGATTCTCCACGAAATACGTTGTAAAACACGAAAATCTAAGAGACATATTTTTTTTTATATGTGCGCTAACTCACTGTTTAAGAGGTGAAACACCCTTTGAAAAAAAACGATACTTTTCTTTCGAGCTGAATCGTCGGGAATATAAAAGATAGAAAAAAATTTTTTAAATAAAAGTTGTACGATTTCAAAAGTACTTCAAAGATATAAAGAAAAAAAATTTTTTTTATTTTTTTGTTTAACAAAATACTATCCGTAATTTTCTTAAATTTTTAATCTTTTTTTATAACTTAAAGATTATTTTTTTACAAACTCAACCATGTGTAATAAAGTTATGACATATCATTTTCGAAAATTAATTATTAACGCTTCCGTATATACGCTATCCATACTTATATGCGAAAGTAATTATCATCCGCACAATAAAATACATAAATCAATGAATAAGGAAATCATTAATATGATTAATATGATATTTGTAACATTATAAATTATAAATAATGTTAAGAGTTATAATAATTTTTATTATTTCTCCATAAAGTGAGTAAAACTTTTTTATTCATCTTTGTACAATACTTTCTTATAATATCTTATAATATCTTATAATATCTTAAGGTTATTCTCTTAAAGTTATTTTCAGTTTTACGCTTTAATATTTTATTTACTTGTCATTTACGTAATAATTTCAAAATGTATATATTATATTTAATAATGAAATAATTTTTAAATGTTTATACACAATAAATTTATATTTTATATCGTTTACTCATTATACTCATTACAATAATGATACTCGATGAAAAAATGTTTTAAACATAACTTCTTGCACCGTGAACATTTTATTACAGCTATATTGCTGCAACTTTCGATATTACATATTGTTGAACTTTTGTTAAAACTAAATTCTATTAGATTTTCAAATTCTTCTGGTCTTTCGTTTATATAATCACTTTTAAACCACAAATATTTAAATAAATTGTGATATCACGGGGATGACAATTGATTATGTATCAGAGATTGTAATTTTAATATATTATTTCGTTCATCTAAATTTATATTACTTTCCAATAATAAAACAGTATCTGAAAATCTTTTAGTAAAATTTTTCCAAATTCTAAATCCATAAACATCTAATAGTTGTATTTTCCCTGTTGTGCCTTTCGGTATAATCATAGTAGTAATATGTTTTTTTGCAGATTGTTAAGTCTGAAATAATATTGGGACAATATCCAGTCCACAAATCGATAAGAAGAACGCTATTAGAACTAATGTAGAAAATACGTTTCTTCTTACCATATTTTGAAATGATCTGTAAGAAATATAAATATTAAATTAATAATTATTTTATGACTGTTATGAGATTCTTAAATAAAATATAAAATAGATCACAGAAATAAGACTTATACTTAATTAAATATATTTATTATATAAATATACTTAATTAATAATACTTATAATTTCATTATATTAGTAGTAAAAAGAAATCCATTATTTTTGCATGAAATTGAATGGAAAAATAATGGATTTCTTTTTACTACACCTAATATTATTTCGTTTATGCAAATTTATATTTACTTTTTAATAGTAAAATAGTATCTGAAAATGTATTGTAAAAGGAAATTTATTTATCAGATGTATAAGCTTAAATCCGCTGTTTGCTCATAGGTAGCATTAGTGAGCATACAAAGCTACCCTGGGCACACAACACACTTTTTTTTATGTGTTTGACATCTGTCAACATTAACCGCACATTATTAGCAATTTCATACAACAACATACATTTTTTCTTTCGTAATCATATCTAGTTTTTTGCTAAAAAAAAAGCATATGCGGCAAGCTTTGCTTTTCAGTTTCAATTTGAAGAAATCGGCTGTCGAATCGCATCGAATGCTTGTGGAGGTCTATGGCAACAATGCTTTATTGGAAACAACGTGCAGAGATTGGTTTCGCCGGTTCAATGACGATAATTTTGACCTGAGTGACAAGAAGCGTGAAAATCGGCCCAGGAAGGTTGAGGACTGTCAATTGCAAGCTCTTTTGGACGAGGACGATACCCAATCGCAAAAAATGCTTGCCGAGCAATTGGGTGTTTCTCAAGCAGCCATTTCCATGCGGCTACATGCCATGGGGAAGGTTCAAAAGATCGGAAAATGGGTGCCGCATGAACTGAATGATAGGCAGATGGAGCGACGCCAAAACATGCCAAATTCTGCTTGCCAGACAAAAAAGAAAGTCGTTCCTGCATCGGATTGTGACAGGCGATGAAAAGTGAATCTATTTTCAGAATCCTAAACGCAAGAAATCTTGGGTTGATTCCGTTCAACCATCAACATCTTCCTCAAGATCAAATCGCTTCGGACGGAAGACGATGCTGTACGTTTGGTGGAATCAGGAGGATGTCATCTACTACGAGCTGTTAAAACCTGGAACTGTTAATGCTCACCGCTACCACCAACAACTGATCAAATTGCACCGTGCTCTGCGTGAAAAAAGGCCGCATTATCGGAAAAGACATGACAAGCTGATTTTCCTCCACGACAACGCACCATCACTCACGTCAACAATGGTCCAAAACTACTTGGAGACACTCAACTAGGAAGTGCTACCCCATCCCGCTTACTCACCAGACCTGGCATCTTCTGACTGTCACCTGTTTTCGTCGATGAGCCATGCGCTCGCTGAGCGGCACTTCGATTTTTACGAAGACGTCCGAAAATGACTTGATGGTTTGCCTCGAAAGATGAGGAATTTTTTTGGTGTGCTATACACAAATTGCCCGAAAGGTGGGAAAAATGTATAGTTAGCGAGGGCAAGTACTTTGAATAAATTTGTTTTTGCTTCCTAGGAAAAAAAATGTGTTTTTCTGACTAAAAAACAGCGGATTTAAATTTATACATCTGGTAATTACCTGAAGTCATTTTTTTTATCAGATTTTGATGCTTTTACAATAACATTTATTGGTGTAAATAAGATTTCTTGTACTTTTAGACCAAATATACCATTAGTTTTTTTCAATATATAAAGGTGACAATAAATAAAGGTGACAGCAAATTTCCATTACACGATATTATTAGTTGTATGGTGTATGAGTGTGTTAATATATTGCACATACACACAATAGAGTGTACAACACACTCTACTTTCTTTACTACTTCATTAGACAATGACCTTCCAGAATGAATTTTCAATTGGAAATCACTTTCAGAGTAAAAACATTTTCAGATCCGAACTGTTCGATAAGTAAGGTTTCACTGTTTTCAGAAAATCATTAGCTGTATTTTGCAACTCATCGGAATCTTCTATTCTTCTAGTTACAAATTTCGTAATTTTTCTTGAAACAATTCGGTGAGATTTCTTAACACTTGATACCCGTGAGATGCTTTAAATATAAGGTTTAAATTTCCTTTTGAGCTTGTAAAGCTCATCTTTCTAAATCGATATCATGAACTATGAAATCCTGATTCAACAGCTACAGTAAATTTATTATGTAAATTTAGAGATATAAGATAATTTTTCTATACGATTTCCACCTGAATATAATTGTTCTTTCCATCTTCTTAATTGAATTCAGATGAAACTCTTCTAAATTTATTTTGCACTGATTTTAGCGGATGATTCCTGTTCTTTTCTTTTTATTTTTTTCATGAACGCCCAAATTCCGCCAATACTCAAGAACTCGTCTTTTATAAGAACTGTCAAAGTCTGCATCATTTGAATATTGAGGATGAGAATTTAAATTATCTTTATTCTATGCTTCTTCAATTATTTCAGAATTATGTAGTTTATAAGGTTCTTGCTAATCGAGATAAGTTTCTTCTGTTATTTCCAATCCATTATAGTGAAAAATGCTACCTAGCCTTAATAACCTACCAATAATTTTTGTATAATATTTTCTTTTAATTCTATTTCTGCTTCATTTGCTGTTCATTTCTGTTCATTTCTTAGATATATTGAACTTATAGATGCTAATAAAAGTCTAACAACATTAAGCGGATTGATAATCATTTCCAAAGATTAAACTTGGTTTTGAATCGTAATATAAAAATAATTTAACAAATTGCACAGATATGATTATGACAAAACTTCTTATAACAAACTGCACTGACTAAACGTAAAACTACTATGTGAATATTCTTATATTCCCTCCATTTATACTTATCTTGAATGTACACGTATCTTTATATCATATCTTACGTTATAATTTATTTTCAATACGCTGTACTTATCTTATAATCGAAAGTGCATTGAATTGTTGGAAAATGTCACGTCTGATTTGTGATATATAATGACAACTTTCTAAAAGTCACGTATCTCATATCAGAATCGTAACATATTTTTGAAAAGTATGTCACGATTCTGAAACAAGATACGTGACTTTTAAAAAAATAAATGAAATCGTGACATATTTTATCTCATTACATCTCACAAATTCTTCAGACGTGACATTTTCCAATAATTCAATGTAATTTTAAATGGAATAATTTTTTAAAAATTTATTTTTTAAAGATTCAATCTTATACAATAATTTTATTATAAAAGAATGGAATAAAATTGTTTTTAATTTTGGAATAAAATTGTTTTTAATTTTTATTCAAGGAAGAAATTAAATGTTAAAGAATTAATATCAGGGTTTGTGCGTGTGCGTGCGTGCGTGCGTGCGTGCGTGCGTGCGTGCGTGCGCGCGCGCGCGCGCGCGTGTGTGTGTGTGTGTGTGTGTGTGTGTGTGTGTGTGTGTGTGTGTGTGTGTGTGTGTGTGTGTGTGTGTGTGTGT
>NW_012130142.1:382595-394358 GCF_000143395.1 Atta cephalotes
GCGCGCGCGCGCGCGCGTGTGTGTGTGTGTGTGTGTGTGTGTGTGTGTGTGTGTGTGTGTGTGTGTGTGTGTGTGTGTGTGTGTGTGTGTGTGTGAGGAAGGAGGAAATGCATCAGACGAGAGAGAAGAAAGCGCGTCACCGAACATTCGTGTTAGAGGGATTTCGTTCCTTCTCTCTCTCACCAGTTGCGTTCTCTCTTTAATCTATTGTCCTCTCTCTTCTATCTATTGTAAGATGCAATTTTCTCTCTTTCACCCGTTGCAATCCTATACTTATTATTTGTGTTTTCTCTTCCTCCCGTTGTGCTCTCTTTTCGTTTCTTCTTTCACACACGATTTTAAATAGATACTTTTATTAATAGATACTTTTATAGATATTTTTTACGATTTTTTAAATAATATAACTCAAAAATAATTTTAATTTAGTAACTGATAATATATTTAGTAATACAAATGGTCAAGCGTTCTTAATTATTGAATCATTATTAAAACTATTATTGAATAACTATTGAACACTTATTAAACTATATACATACTAACATATTATTGATAGATTCTTAATTATTAAAATGCATTTAAGAAATTAAAATGCATTAAAAAAAATCTCATATTTTTATATTTTTCTGATGTTGCAACCCCTCACTAGTTGTATATTTTAAATACTTTCTGTAACGCACAATTCTTAACATGTTTTCCACATACAGTATTAGTAACATTTAGACTATATAAAGAATTTATATCTTCGTAATCATCCAGACCAGAGTCTCAATTATCGAGTTGTCGCTATCGAGTATACCAGCCAGCCATTCACGTTTTTCACGTCCTTTAACGTATACAAGAGCCTTATTGTCGTTATTCTCTTCCGCACCAATTATAGCTATTGTAATCAGGCGTTTCGCTATTCTGTACGAGATCATTCTGTCTTCCCATTGCAATCCATGGTGATAAGTAAGAAAACTCAGCCGGGAAGCGCAATACTTTTTTGAGTTTGTTAAGAAGGTCCATGGGACACATAAAAATATAAGAGAGAGAAATATATAGCTCCTTCTCTCAACACCGCCACTTCCTTCACGATAAATTTCTTTCCAACGATAAATCCTTGCAGATCTACAAACATTGGTAGTCATGGTGAATGACTTTTTGAGATTGTGCTTGACCATAAAAGATCTTGGATTTTATCTCATATATTAAAAAGAGGAGGAGGATATTTTTTTGGTGATGATAATTTACATAATATTGTATATTACATTTGACAGTGGGCTATATTCACGCGGTCATGTATGATAAGGCAATAAGCGATTGTATTCACGGGTACATTCTCTTTGAATTTAAATCGTACATCCACGGTGCCACTCTTGACGGACTCGTTTTGTCGCGAGAAGTTAATTATTAAAATAAAATCTTTCAAAAAGAAGTGTAATTGGAATGATGGTTCATTTCTTTCACGAGGAATTTGATAGTAAGACGTAAATACATATCATACAAAATAGCAGCTCTGGGTTTGTCAAAGTCTAGATTCAAATCATCGGATAAAATTCAGAGTTTAGATAAATTTTCACATTGGTTAATTTACAGGTGTCGAAGTAAGTTTTACATGCTATCATGATATTTTTTTTATCAGTCAGATATTTCTTTTATCAGACCAAAGATAACGTATCGTGGTTTTTCTAACTATCGCAGTTTTGATAGCCCAGGAATGCTTCGTTGTATTCGACAATAAAGGGTACTCATACAAATCCCACGAATGGAACTCATTGGCTCAGATATTATCTGTTCTTTAAAGTGCGCAAAATGGTTTATTAACTTCGTTCAACGTGAGGCATTTGCCATTGTACTCTGAATAATTCAAGCGTCGGCTCTGTCGCTGGATCTCTCATGATATAATTGTTACTGTTGCGCGCTCGTATCAAAATTAATTCATGACGAGCGTTAATTACATTTGTAATCCTCGCAGAAGCCCAACAATATGCTGACCGATACACAAAAATTAAAATATTCCTCGTCTGTCATTAGGCTTTTCGCGGTATCACTAGAGTCGATAAATTATGCAAACTATATGCGATTTCAATAGAAAATGTTGCATAATCCTTCATAAGACTAGTTATTTCTGTTGCGATCAATCTCCATACCGTTGAGTTCGAATTTCATCGAACATGAATGCCACACAATTAAGTCCAAGATTTGGTTGCTTTTGTATATTTTTTTCCTTTGAAGTCAATCTATCTTCGATATAGAAAATGCTTTCACATAGTAACGTGTATAATTCCTGTTGTTGTATGGGTATCCTTATCTCGTCGCTATGTCCAAATGTCGTGTTGATATACGGATTGTACGTGTGAAATTCTAACTTGACGATGCGATTAAAGGTTGGTTCGCTTCTAATATTCAAAATATCAGCCATCTCAAATATTTCAACACACTCAGATATTTCAACAAAGCCTAATGATAAAAATTTAATGTTCGACGCAATGAGTTTTATTCTACTGGATGCTCGAATATTTTTGACCGCTGTTGTCCTGGAAAAAATTATGTCTCCTGTCTGTTTCGCCTACTCATTCAAAACAAGCACGTTATCGTTGTCGTATCTCTTTATTGCTGTCGCTTCCGTACATTTAATGATAATTTCTTCTCCGCGAAAATCAAGCAATCGCTTTGATCCACAATGCGAATCAGATCCGTAATTCCATACGATGATCGAAAGATAAATAATCCGTATTTTTCCGATATCTTATATCCTAGTGACACGCTCGGTGAAAATTCATATATCGTGTGCACGAACTTATCGTTGCTGTATGCGCCCATGGTTACGTTGCGAATGATATTTACGTTGATTATATATTAGGTGTAGTAAAAAATAATCCATTATTTTTCCATTCAATTTCATGCAAAAATAATGGATTTCTTTTTACTACACCTAATATATCGATGATATATATCGATATGATTCGTGTTGTGGTTCCAACACATGATTCGATGAAAATCCCAACAATGATTCAATATTGTGAAGTTTGATGAAATTTACTCGATAAATGCATTTGATCTCATTCTTCATTGTATTGTTATTGGCATGAATATAGTCATGGTTTATCCTTTTTGCGAAGCGTTTTCTCTCTTGCAACATCATTAGGATAAAATTGTAGAATTGCACGTCTTAGGTATTGCAATTGTAGAATTGCACGTCTTATTTAGTCACGTATTTTGTACGATCCTTTGAGAATGACAATTTCTTTGTCATCAAAGTAAAACTTCTTATTCAATTAACATTAGATATCGTATGGTAGGTTTCAAAGTCCATTAGATCGAGCTTATAATCGGCATCGCTCAAATCTACGCCGGAAAGTAGTAGATCGCGAGGGCACTATTCTTACCGGTAAGCGTAAATGTCAGTGACATGTTTGATTGAATACTGAGTTGAAAGAGTGCAATGTCAATTCTTAAATTGATCGTCAACCGTCTGTAAAAATTGTAGACACAGTTGTCCACAGTTACTTTGATCAAAATGTTGATAAGACGTGCGATTATGTTATATAAGACTCGATTTGCGTTACGTCCAAATATCGCACCAATTCCTTCGGTAATATTGTCAAAACTATCAAAGTAAACAGCATGACCTCCTCGCTTTGCGTACGCTACCCAATGAGAACCTGATCCATTAATCCAAATTTACGATATTGCTCTCGTTTTGATACACTCCCCTGTTGGTAAGGTAGTACGCATAAAAATATCTCTAAAATATGGAATATGTATACGTTTTGCCAGTTGTTGCAGTTGTACATTGGTAGTTACATCTTTCGGCATTTTTGTCAATTGTTTAACTTTTTTTTTAATCTTTTTTATTTTTTCCGTGATTTTCCTCGTCCACGCTTGTATGGAGTGAGAAACTCCATGATCTTCATGGCGCAATTATGACGTTTCAGTTCTTCCGTTTCAACTGACTTTGCGTGGTTTTATTATCGTTTATAGCTTTTGCGACTTCTGCCGCGCCGCTGACAAATGGGAATCGAAGACTCCTAACAACGGTAGAATAGGTAAGATACCATCGGCAATTTTCGTTTGTTTTGCCACCGACAATATTCGTTTTTTTCGTTAGCTTTTTCTTCTTCGTTTTCATGCTCATACCAATTTTCGTTTTGGCTTTCACAGCCGCTTGTGAATAGCTGTGGCAGCAACTTTTTCTCCAAGACTCGAATCTTTCGCGGTAATCCGTTTCCGGAGCTCCTCAGCGAGTATTTTGTCAGCTACGTGTCGTTTCGTGAGATCTTTACTTCGCGAATAAACTATGTCGTGTTCGCGACACGTCACCTCCAACGGATTAATGCCTCGATCGCTTCTAGCCAATCGCTTTTCTAAGTGCGTACCTGAACCACAAAACTGATATCAACTCGATATGCAATTCGATCGGAAATTTATCGCGTGATTTAAGAAACCGCAGTCTTTTGTTGTTGTTGCTGTTGTTGTTTGCTACAATTTCTTATAAATGCGCTGGCACCATCAATATGCGATCGATGGTAGGGCAAAATATAAGCACCGACGATGTTGCTGAAACTTTGAATCAGCCTTTATATGTTCGGGTAATCGGTCCCACAGTTGATTTATGTAATTCTTAAATTCTCGTAGCAAAATAATTTTCGGTATATATTCCAACTCTTTGGCGGTTAAATTATGTATCACAATTGTCCGACACGATAAGAAGCATTTTGAATACTGCGCCGTTTCGCTTTGCGCGCTACTATAAAAACGCTCTCGATGTTGTTTTTCAATATTATCAGTGTCATGAAGGGAAAAGATATGAAGTTCACGTGATAATCGCAGACGATTAAAATGATTAACGTCGATAATAAAATATAGACTTAAAAAGAAATACGTAAGCATGCGGAAACATTTTGCTGATTTCTATACGCGGCGAAATTATCTGCGGTCTATCGAACTGTGATAAAACAAATGTGTCGATAAGTTTGCTGGAAAATCCACATAATATACGTTTCAAGAACATGTACTGTACAACTCGAAGTTGCAACAGCCAAAACATCGATATTTGGTGAATTTATTAACACCGATTGAAGAAATTGGTTATTTTACATTCTCCAATAATGATATAGTACTATCGTACGAGGCGCTTCCAAATTCTATTTTTGTATTTCGATAACGTAGTATGCGACAAGCAAAACGCGATCAGAGAATACTTTGCGATGGGTCGACTGCTTCTATCTGTGTCAGACGTACATAAAGATATCGAAACATCTTGTACGCGATAATGCAAATCTGTTGATCCTATTCAAACAGAACGATATCAATCTGAAATATGTATGAAATACTTATATAAACATCGACATGTTTTACGAGAATTTCTGCGAACTGTGTCGTTGCTGTTGGCAACAAAAATATTCATAGTAATAGACAAAGACAATGCGCTTACGAGTGCCGATATAGAAAAGGATTTAATGAATATGCGATACTTTTACATGGTTAATTATTGTCAATACGTCAACTACATTTCCTTTCGTTAACATGAATAACAGCAAAAAACTCAAGGATCGCAAGAAGGTAGTGAAAACGAGTAACTTAATTCGTAAAAAGTATCGCGCTTTAAAAACCAGCAAAAGATGAAGATATAACATTGAAGAAACATTTTAAGTCTATTGTCGAATCTTTAAAACAGATTGTCGAGAACATCGCTAATGATAATCTCAACCAATTAAGAAAGAAGTTAACATTGTAAAGGATAAAAATATTAAGAAAATCTGAAGATAATGAAGATGTTCATGATGATAAAGATTGTAATGATAATGATTGTAGTGATAGCTTCAATTAACACCATCGTCTAAAAAGCAACGTACAAAAGAATCGAATGTTATGTCGAATTCCAATTATGCGTCGCCTAAACCACATGAGTTATCATACGAACGTTTGCACGTTCCCTCAGTCGAAGACGTTTATGAAACACCCAATGAATCACATGAAACGTTAGTTTAACAATCTTTGCGACAAGTTCGTGAGGAATTTCAATTGGAGGCACTTGGACAAAAATTCTTAAATATGCTTCTCGATGACAGAGAAAAGGAAATTGATCACGTTTATGGCGTATGCCTCAAGAGAGAACGGCGCCGGTGTTCGACAAATATTTCAATGTAGACACGAATGATTTTGTGATCGTAGATGAAGTAAAGATACAAAGGTATGGTTTGTACGAATTAGTTTTCAAAAGAAATCCCGACGACACTATTTACACAAAGGATGATAAACTAGCGTACAAAAGTATACTGTTGATAACGAATGTTCACAGGCGCAGTCATAAAGTGGATAATCAATAGTGGGCAGGGTATAAATATAATAACACCTTTGATGTCAAGTAAAATACAAGTTGAAACGGGCATGCCATGCGCCAGAAAAATAAACAAGTTAGGTAAAAGAGTCGGAAAAGTAATACCACGCACCATAACCCTAAATGACAATAGTATCAATTATGTTCATTGGGACGATTCTAACGAATTAGTGGATCATCTCCGATTACTTGAGACTTCACGTCAGGCAGGTCACAACGCCCATGAAATATTGTCTATTATCGAGGAGCTTTGTGAAGCTGGCTTTATTATAAATAGAAACGAGATACACAGTCATTTTAGTTGACATCAAAATGAACAATGTTTGTATTTAAGAATTTTGTGATATTTTACGTATTATATAGCAATAATCATAATAATCATAACATAACATGTTTGAAAAGTAAAACCTCGAAAGAACACGCTCCGGCGAAAAAGAATTTTCCACGCAGATGTGTCATAGTTTACAAATACGATGACCTGTGACAGGCTGATGTGATCGAGATGCGCTCTTACACAAATTCAACAAAAGATATTATTACTACACCGTTATCGATGTGTTGGGTAAGCACGGACCGTACCGATGAAAACTAAGAGTGGAAATGAGATGGCTACATCGATCAAAAATAATTCGAGACGATGGAAGATATCCAAAAAATTTGCAAACTGATATGGGAAAAGAATTTTACAACGCAATCGTGCAAGAACTCTTAAAAAAACACAACATAAATACAATGCAGGCATCTGTCGTTGAATGTTCAATCGTACGTTGAAAAACGATATGTGGAAACAATTTACGCACAATGGAAATTATAAGTGGATCGACTTGCTATCGCGTCTTATGTCTAAGTACAACGCATTGAACTATCGGTATGCAGCTCATCGATGTGACTCCCACGATTGCTGACAAACTCTTAAACACAGTGTACAGTAGCGTAAAGGTACTCCTGCGATTTAAAGTGACTCTGTACGTATGAGTAAATTTAAGACGATCTTTGAGAAATGTTACGCGCTAAATTGGACCACGGAGATGTTTAGAATTGTCAAAGTATAGAAAACTAATCCTGTGACATATCTACTGGAAGATCACGAAAAATCGATCGCTGGAGGATTTTATAATATAAGTTGCATCGCATCGCTAATTCCAACGTATATCTAATTGAAAAGATGTTGCGTAAAAAAAAGAGACAAAATTTATGTGAAATGGCTCGGATTTGATAATTCGCACAACTCTTGTATACAAAGATAATATGTTATAAAAATAAAATTTATTACAAATTAATATAATAATTTTTGCCTATGTAAATATAAATTATACATTTACGCACATTACACGTATTACAAATGCACGTACATACATATCATACATACATAATACACATATTATACATACTACATATAATATACATATTAAACATATTATATCATATATGTATTTTTATTAATAAAAAAAATACATAATACGAAAAAAAGAAATGAATTTTATAATAATATTTTGTAATGTTCCCATGGCAGCGTGTCGATAGAATCTGGAACAATGTATCACTTACCGTTGTATGGCCTCAGAGTGATTTTCGTTTCGGATATAGTGTACTTCGTGCAATTTCGATCTTATGCACGATTGCCTGCGCGTCAATTGCATTATTCAAACACCGCGTATAATCATTGAACGTTATGGATCTCGCTACAACATTGCTCTTACCTTCTTAGTATCCTTTTTGCCATTGTCAACTGCGTAATCGCTAGTAATAGGATTGATATTGTGCTTTATAAGTAGATATCGTCGCATTTGATGTGATAAATTAGACTGTCCATGTGAGTATACATAACTTTACAATTTTCGCGAAACAGCGATGTCATATACTCGTAGTGAAATTTGTACAAATACATCTTGGATCTATGTCCAAGATACATACTTATGTATATCGGTTTGTCGAATTTCATCTTGAGTTTTCGCTTTCTATTGTGATCAGGTTCTCAGAAAAAAACGCTTCTACTATGAAAGTTTAGTTTCGCAATCATTACTTCTACACCATATTTCTCATCCCAACGCGTTACGCGTTGTGAGTCGCACATTAACATGGTTACACACATTCTCCATGGTCTTGCCGAAAATCACATTGTTCATTAATTTGAATAAGTTTTTCTCGAAATCATTCTTTGCTAAAGTTCTAAAATTTGTATTGAGTTGGATGTACTCGCGAAGTTAGGTAGATTGCGCGAATTGCAGTATACGATGGATCTTTATAATGCGGAAATCGTGACGAGTACGTGCAGATTGCGATAATGTACGACATAATGCTTTTTATCATACAATGTCGCGAGGAGCTTCTCCTCTCGCTTTCCAGGTGGTTTCTTGCGCGTTGGACAAAACGATAGATCGGAGAGCGCATCATGAAGATATTGCAAATACTCCAAGTTCACCGTAACCTGTCGGTGAATCTATTGCGATGGTCGTGACGTCAAAATTGTCTACGTCATCGAGCGAAAATCAGTATGGCAATAGTACATTGCCCAACCGTACAAGTTATTATCGTCAAAGTACATCATGTACGTTGATGGTTTCGATGGACCGTATGACTGCATGTACTTGTTGTTGGCCTGCGCATGTTTAAACATTGACTCAGACCCCCACGTATACCACGTTCGATGAATAGAACCAGTGTTCCGATGGAGAATTGCTGCCATACGTTCACGGCGTGCGTGTAATTTCTTTCGGATATGATATCACTTATCAGCGAGCTATAAAATATTTCGCGCGATGATAACTCGATTTTCTTCAACTTTTCGATGCAATCAACGTACGGAAATATACCTTTACTTGTGATCAAAATCCTCCGCGCTGAGATTAAAAAATTCTGATCGCGTAATTTTCAATTTATTTTTATCGAGATACGACGCTAATTTTTCTAAACTAAGAAATTTAAATTAATCTATAAAATATATTTTTACACAAGTTTTCTTTTGTTCATTTTTGGTACTATCGACATATTTTGTAAATGAAGTGTATTTTTCTTCAGTTATGGGAAGTAGTCCTTCGCGATAGCTATATCCTTAATACTAAAATGTGCATCGTATCACGATAAATTATGAAAAACGGGAATGTAATATAAATCTTTGTAATTCAGGTTATAATTTAAGTACGCGGAGCCTCTGTATCGCCCGATCAAGTGGCAATGATCGCGTACCCGCATGTCATCCGAACAGTTTTTCGCACACATGTGTGGTGCTGTTAAATTTTTGCCAATCATCTCGCATAAAATCATGGGTACATTGGCCGAAAGTATAGACTTCTGTATTATATGCTAAATTTTTAAATTCCTTGGCGAACCTTGCGATCGTTACCGCGACGAAACTGATACATACACAATGAGTTGTCGAGCAATAAACATAGTATGCTAAGCTAAATACCTGATGTTACCTGATACGTAGCTGAATATTTTCATGTTCATCTTCTCTAGAGTGCATTCTAGATCGGCGTAGACTATGAACGGGATGCGTTTCTTCAATGATTGCTGAAGCTCAACCACTTGTTATCCTCATTGGGCAGCTGAATCGCGCAGTTGTTAAATTTTCCAGTCTATTGCGTGGATCTCCAATGTCGTGGTTGTATGAAAATAGTACAGGCATCTGGAAAATAACACATATTTTTATTATTATTTAAAAAATAATGTTACTGAAAATATTTATAATTTTTTCTTTTTTAAATATATGAACCTATCAGAAATACATTCTGCTCTTTGTTGTTGTAATTTGTGATCTCACAAGACAAAATGTCCTGCATTATCGTTGCATGGATCCTGCACGTATAAGAGATTGACATACAAGAATTTGCCCCTCTTTTGGTGAGCCGTAATGGAAGAATTTCTTTTTGCTTCTCAGTGATGTAAACATTGATGTTATTGAGACATTCAAATCTTTTAATTTGATTCAACGTCATTAGAAACTGGATGCCTGTGAGATTTAGCACTGTAAAATAATGCGGATATGATGACTCTCGCATATTCGTTTTAGTCGGATGTAGAGCGGCTACTACCGACCATACGAAACATGCGTTGCCTAAAGATTGCAATGATTATCACTCTCTTCATTTTAATTTCTCATAAGAGTTCGATGTGGCATCCTGCGTGCAAGATCGAATCGAACTTGTTCACGTTCACGGTCAAATTTAAGATATGCGATGATGTCCACCCGTTATCGCGCTCCTGAAATTTCTCCAGTGATGTCAAGATAGGCTCTATGACGCGTAACTCGTACCCTCTTCTAAATTAGACGAACGGAAGAGTTTATAATTTTTTGTATTAACACTTCTATTCGCGCGTTTACCAAATTCGCTATTAAAAGCAGTGTTTATCTTGATATTAGATTAGATTATCATGTTTCTGGAAAACGTCTTGCACATGTTCCAGCACTATTTTTCTTGTATTTTCAAGGAATTGGCGAGCTCGATGTATCCAGAGTTTATCGGTCAATATATGGATTTCGAACGACGTTTCACGTCAGAATCCTGCGCTGTACTCAGCAAAATTGCTGTACATCTACTTGCACAAAATGTCCACACATCAAATCTTCAAACTTTCGACGCGATACGAGCGATCAACGATTGTTTAATACCAATTGATAATCGCGGATATTTAACATGATTTTGTGCTTCCAGCGATTCGATGAAATTATCCTAACGCTGTTCCCACGCAAGAAACCCTTCTCGCATTCAACTGAACGGCTTGCTTGAGATCACGCTTCATTTGATCTATATTATTACAATATCCTCTTTTTCTACTAAAATCTTTGGGGAAAATTAAGAACAACTCTAATACAGTACTCCCAAAGAAATTTTAAACTACTGAGTCACTGTATTTTTTTCGTCTTATATATGGGAGTTTGCCTTATTTGATACGTTGCAAGTTCTAATATGTTTCTGAAGGGTGATTTCCGTGGTCGTAAGGATAAGCCAAAATATTAAAAAAAAAAACATAGGAACAAACATACTTTATTGTTGTTGTTAGCGCTGATCCTTTAGAAGAAAAAAAGTTCGATATGGTCAGAATGCATTCTTAGTACATGTGTCATTGCATTGTTTCACTTAGGTTTAATTAAATAAAAAATGTTTCACGGCGGTTACATTAAATAAAAAATACTAGCTCGCATGTTTGTAAAGAATAAATAAAATTCCAGATTGGATACAAAAAACTGTCTGAAAAACTCATTTTTTTAAAAAGATAACGGGAACAGACAGATTTTATTGCTGTTGTAGGCGCCTTAGAAAAAAGAAATTTCACTGATCTCATTGGTGCGCTTTTCCCTTCTCTCGGACCCAGCGTCTGTGATGCATTTCTCTCTCGTTGACACACACACACACACACACACACACACACACACACACACACACACACACACTAGTACACACAACTAACATATAGTAGTAACTTACTACTCTACCTTA
>NW_012130142.1:394378-400902 GCF_000143395.1 Atta cephalotes
CTACTTAGTTGGTCGGCGTTTCCCTTTCCCTTTCCTTCCGGTACCCGTACCGACCGTCCGTCGTTGTAGTAGTCGATTACTTCTTCTCTTCGTACACACACACACACACACACACACACACACACACACACACACACACACACACTGTATACGCACTAACACATAGTGAATTAGAATCCTTACAGTTATCCTACTATATTGTGGTGAATCTGGATCCTTGTATGATGCTTGTGTATTGAGAAGGTCGATTTTGTATGAAATAGCGAGTGAAGATAAAGAAATACTATTTCCTAATGATACATTTGTACTTGGTGATTCTATATATCCGACGTTACCATGGCTTATTCCATTTCGAGACAATGGTCACTTAACATCTCAGCAAACAGAATTTAATTCTTTGCATTCGTACACGGATGGCAGTTGAAAGAGCATTTGGCATGTTAAAAGCACGATTTCAGCTCAGATAAAATTCTTTTCGGAGTACCGAAATATAGAGTTTATTACGAATATAATAATAGCAGCGTGTATTCTACACAATCTTTGTATAGATGAAAATGATGATTTTCAAATAAAAAATGAAGAAAATGATGATCATGTAATTATGGGATGAAAATATTGATTACGAAAATATCAATGATGTTCGGATAGATCGCAAAATGCAATGGTTTAAAGAATTATTTCCTGAAATGTAATAATATATGTGCATATAACATTTATGATTTCCATAAAGAAGAAACATTGAATTACGTTGATTACAACGATTGAAATTTATTAGTACATAAGTTAATACATTATAAAAAATGATTGCACAAAGTGTAACAGGAACATATAGATCAGTATGACGAATTGCCTATTCATGCAGGCGCGCACGTTTGTTCACAACTGCGTAAGCTTAATCACTGAGACAGTATCATTCGCATATCTTTTTCGCATATAGTCGTCCGAAGTTTTGATACATTTATGACAGATTTCCGTAGCAATTTGTTAAAATAGAAATTGAAAAAATATAGGTTATAAAATGAATTTAAGAAAATCTTAGATGTTATATCTTCTTTATTACGAGAAAAACTTTATTATAATTGATCATAAACTAAATTAGAATATAAATTCTATGTTATAATCTTACTTAAATTATATTTTATATAATTTATTATATATATTATATATAATCTTATATTATGTTTTATATAATATATTATATATAATCTTACTTAAATTATACTTAAATTATACTTAAATTATATTTTGCTCAAAATATGTGCTTTATGCACAGTTCGAAAGTCAGCAGTTAGCACATATGTGCAAATTTAAATAATCGACTAACGAATTTGATCTATTGTAAATTTTAATGATGACAGAAATGATCGTTAACGAATCTTACAATATTCATTTTGGTATATTAATTTATTAATTAATAATTAATTCAATAATTAATTTTATATTAGTATTGCTACATAACAATTTGCAAATAGTCACGATAAAAATAAAAAAATCAAAGACGAACAACCCTCTATACTATTTATACATAATATTGACATATAACATTAATATTAATAACAATCATATATTTATTATAATTTTTACAGAAGATTATAGATGATGTTCGAAATATCCTCCATTTTCTTCCGCATATAACGCAATTCTCCGCATAATGCTGCCTCGCACTATGAATAACATAATAGGTGTTATTTTTTCAACTGCATCTTCTTTTTCTTATCAAATCATTTTTGCTGTAATAGTATCTTGTAAACTTGATCCCGAATGTAGTCCCATACAAAAAAATCTATTAGTGTAAGGAGAGCGTGGGGACCATTCATGTAAAGTGTTACGAATGCCTATCCATTTGTTAGGAAATCTTTGATTCAGTACGAACAAGAAAAGATGCGCAGGATGACCATCTTGTTGAAATATAATATTTGGTAATATGTAGTCAGTGGAACATCATCTAATAAATTAGGTAGTATTTTCTCCAGAAAAGCGGAATAAATCTTTGCTGTGATATTAATATTTTCAGGAAAGAAATATGCTTCGATAACTTGATTATCTAAAATTCCCATTCAAACGTCAACCTGGTACAAAAAATTTTGATTATTATAATTTTGTAAATATTTGAAATCAAAATGGCAAGAAAATTATTTAATTATAAACTTGTAGCTATCATTCTACGATAAGTAATTATCTTTATTACGAGTATTTAAATATTTTTTAATTTTTAGAGTTGAAGAAATCTAAAAACGTTCGGTATAGAAGAAGATTGTCCAATCAATCACAAAAAATCATCCTCGATGATGAAAGTCTTGGAAAAATAATCTTTGGAATGGCAAGCTGCAGCCCTCTATGCCGAACGTTTTTTTTTCTAATAAGCATCAATCAGGATATAGCTTTTTTCAAGTATTATATAATAGAATATCAATATGGGAAATTACACGTTCCAATACGACCATGGCATATTTCAACGAGAAGAGAGGATAATTAATGCTTAAGAGAAGCAAATATTGTTAATCAGCATACGAGCACTAGAAATGTTGCACATGACTTACAAGCCATATGAAGGTCTATAGAATTATAAAATATAATCTTAGATGGCATCCGTTTAAGAGGCACACAATTCAAAGATTATTTTCCCAAGACTTTCATTGTCTAGAAATTTTGTGACTGGTTGTCCGAGCAAATAAAAACAAGATATATGACCAATTGGCAGTTATCTTTTCTTATTAAAATTGACAATAAACAATTTTTTAATAAAATAGGTTAAAAATGAAATTTTAGATTTTTTTCAACTCTAAAAATTAAAAAATATTTAAATATTCATAATAAAGATAATTACTTATCGTAGAATGATAGCTACAAGTTTATTAAATTTTATTAAGTTTATTAATTAAATAATTTTCTTGCCATTTTGATTTCAAATATCTACAAAATTATAGTAATCATAATTTTTTGTACTAGGTTGACGTTAATGACAATTTGCTAATGATAATTTCTTGAGAAGAATTCTCTGAACAGACAAATATATTTTTCGCGTGATGAATAAATAAACAGACATAATGAGCGGATGAACATCATTATGCGAAGAAAATCCTCATTGTCGAAAAGAAATACATATACAAGGACAATTCCATATTAACATCTTGATGGGAATTTTAGAAAATCAAGTTATCAGACCATATTTCTTTCCTGAAGATATCACAGCAGAGAGCACGAGGATGTTCCAGATACGGGAAATTATGTAGCAGAGGTGTACGGAAACTTGCGTCCGTGTCGCGGTGAAGACATGGCGCAGGATCAATAGTCGTCGGGCGCGATCCGCCGCCGCCTCCGAGCATGGTCCGCTGCCAGTCCCCATCATCACCACCGAATGCGATCTCCACTGCGCGCTATACTTACCGTATATATTTACCTACATCTTTCAAGAGTTGTCGTCTTTTTCTTTATTCCGCTTTTCTGGAGAAAACACTACCTAATTTATTAGATGATGTTTCATTGGCTATATTATCAAATATTATATTTCAACAAAATGGTCATCCTGCGCATACATCTCTTCTTGCTCATATTGTACTGAATCAAAAATTTTCTAACAGATGGATAGGCATCCATCTGTTAGAAAATACTTTGCATGAATGGCCCCCACGCTGCCTTATCAATAGACTTTTTTGTATAGGACTACATTCGGGATCAAGTTTACGAGACACTATCACGCAGCAGAAACGATTTGATAAAAAAAATAGAAGATGCAGTTGAAAAAATAATTATGTTATCCAAAGTGCGAGGAAGCATTACGCGGAAAATGCGTTTGTGCGGAAGAAAATGGAGGATATTTCGAACATTTTTTATGTTTAATGTTCTATAAAAATGATTATAAATATATTATTGTTTATTTTGTTATGTCAATATTATGTATAAACAGTATAAAGGGTTCGTCTTTAATTTTTTATTTTTATCATGACTATTTGCAAATTGTTATGTAGCAATACTATGTATAATATAATATAATTTATAATATAATATAATATAATATAATATAATATAATTAATTATTAAATTAATTATTAATTAATAAATTAATATATCAAAATGAATATTGCAAGATTTGTTAACGATCACTTCTTTCATCATTAAAATTTACAATGGATCAAATTTATTAATCGACTATTTAAATTTGCACATATGTGCTAACTGCTGACTTTCGTACTGTGCATTTTGAGCAAAATATAATTTAACTAATAAGATTATAATTTAACATATAATTTAACATATAATTTATATTCTAATTTAGTTTATGATCAATTATGATAGAGCTTTTCTCGTAATAAATAAGATATAATACATAAGATTTTCTTAATAAAATTCATTTTATAACTATTGGGTTGTCCGGAAAGTTCGTGCCGACTAAAATTTAAATTTTAATATACATTTATTAAATTAAAATTTTCTGCGTTTCAATTTTCCTTCAACATCGGCACGAACTTTCCGAATAACCCAATATATCATCTCTTCAACTTCTGTTTTAACGAATTGCTACGAAAATCTGTCATAAGTATATCAAAACTTCGGACGCACACTTTATAAGTGAAAAAGATATGCGAGTGATTATACCGTCTCAGTGATTAAGCTTACACAGTTATGAACAAACATGTGCGCCTGCACGAATAGGCAACTCGTCATACTGACCTGTATATTACACCCTGTACATATTTGTGTTTTATTAAATGAGTTTTATTGAACTTTTTATATATTATATTTCAATACACAAATGTTATTTAATCACAACTTACTTAATAACAATCTTAACTTATTTAACATTTATAATTTATTAAACGATTGTAATGCTTGCACATTAATAAGTAGGTATACGGGTTCTAATCCATGAAGCTAGAGGGGAGGCGCGGGGCGCGGGAGGTACTCATTGGTGTGAGGGAAGAGGGGGAAAGCGCGGGAATCGGTTTACTGATATTAATGATATATGCCGCTATGTTGTGATGTCACATGTCATTGGTGGCCGCCGCCGCTGCCACTGCTGCCGCCGCCACTACGTACCCACAAACGTGCGTCGCGGTATTATAACGCGGACAAGATATTTTGTCTAGGAAATCGATGATATATCATGGATGTACTAGCTTCTAAACAAAGCGCCATCAATGAGGGGTAGATGATGAAATCATAGTTCTCACAGTTCTTTCTTTCAAAGTCATAATAATACATTGATAATGATATTTATCTAGAGAGAACCACGAGATGGTACATCGCGATGCGTTAACAGAAGCGCCAATAACGATATTTTTTTCTAAGAAGAGATCAGTGACAGCATCGTCGTCGACTGTGATTCAAAAGAGGGTAAACAAAGGGACAAAGAAGTCGCAAATGGAATATAGGTATCAGGGTATCATAAATATACGATCCCCACTTGTCCCAAGCAGGTAGAGCGGACTAAACTGAGTCAAAAAGTTTTCTACCATTTTACAATGTTCGCAATAATTAAGATCGAGATATTATCGTTTAAAGATAGCCGAATACGCGCGTCCACCCGACCTACTATTGCTGAAGGTACGGCCCACTCAGTGTATGGCGCGCGAGTCCTGAGGAGCGGAGATAGCCTAGCAAGCGTGCCGTTCGAGCTCACAGGCTCGCAGCGGTGAGCGGAGCGCTTGCCTCACTCCCCGTGCGACAAGCTATCGATGACTAATCGGCATTTTAGAAATAATATCTCGATTGCGAAAATTGGGAAATGATCAAGAACTGTTGAAAAAACTCAGTTTAGTTCGTTTTGAAGTGTGCACATATACATACAAAAAAATGTTTCAAGTAAATAATAAGAGTATTTTAAAATTATATTATCAAGAAAATATTCTTTGTAATAATATAATCGTTACTCAAAAAAAAGAAGAATAAAAATTGCATTCTCTCTTAATATTAAAATGCTATTTTTCTGCATTTTCTATACTACCGCTTATGGAAGTTCGAACATAAATTTCATCGAATGATCGCGTAAAAAATTAAAACATAAAATAACAATTGTATTATTTTTGAAATATATTTTAGATCACTTGTAACATATACTTGTAAAAGTTTTATAAATTATTTTTATTTTTATGTGCCAAAATTGAATTGAATATGAAAAATATTTTATAAAGTTTTTGCTATTCTTTTAATCATTTATTTTAATCGAAGAAATCTTTCTCTGAGTGCGTGTGATACAGATTCGCAAGTCAAAAAATAATTTCTTTTGTGGCAAGGGCTAATAAAGCGCTGTCATTTCTACACCACTTTGCAATAGATAGCATGGAGCATTTTTTTTAAAGTGTCTTTTTAAAGTGTCCGCTTTTATATTTCCTGCCCACATGTTTATCACTCAACGATATTGAAATACTTTATCAAATAGCGTGCGAATTTTCAACTGCCCATAATATATGATTTCGGGAGTTGAACACGCCATTCGGTTGCACGCACGCACGCACGCACTCACGCACGCACGCACGCACGCACGCACGCACGCACGCACGCACGCACGCACGCACGCACACACA
>NW_012130142.1:401431-430777 GCF_000143395.1 Atta cephalotes
ACACACACACACACAGAGCGAGAATACTTTATAAAATAATGAAAATACCTTCACAAAAACAGATGCGCGGTTCTTCATCTCGCGCAAGAAATTGCTGCACCCGCTGATAGTGATATGGGTGCAATTCATTCTTAGCATAGAGTACGATGCACTGAGAAGCACCGAACACTTGAACCACACGGCATATGCTATACTCGAGGTTATCTTCGAATGTTCTCATTCTTTCCTCCATATTTACGCGTGAACTACCGCGGTCATATCATTGGTTGAACCACGCGATCACGATCCATGTAAGAAGGATCGAGACCAACAAATGACATGAGCGTCGATATTTGTTAATAATTTCGTTTGTTGCTATCTAACATTGGACGTGAATTCAGTGTGTCTTGAGAAACGGTGTTCATTTTTACATTACCGTGTCTTTCTACAGCGTCTCGCACTCGCTCTAGAACTACATTGCCAGCGTCTTATAAAAACCGCCGCGGCTCGATGTGATTAGAATTTATGTATAATAACAGCAGATTACTTACAGTGCTTAGTACGAATGTTCAACGCACGGATTTCCGAAAACTGCACAAATTTCTCTGCGTGATCCGTATTGCCGTCTCTCAAACCAATAAGTCATTCAGTATCGTTGGATTGTACTTTTTCATTAGATAACTCTTGGTTCAGTATATATTTAAATTCTATTTCCATTGCTTCAAATAACTTGCCTCTATTTATACCATCCATGTCTTCAACATTCGCACAATGGTCAGCCATATTTTTCGCATTACACTTATTGTGATCGATTCGGTATTATTACAAATCGCCAACTGAGATGCCGTGCGCATCTGATGATCCATTATACAGGATATGAATATATGACCTCACTTGACCCGAGCAGGTAGAGCGGATTAAACTGAATCGAAAAATCCTCTATCATTTTACAATGCTCGCAATAATTAACGAGATATTAATGTTTAAAGATAGCCGAATACGCGCGTCCGTCCAACTTACTATTGCCGAAAGTACGGCCCACTCGGCGCGCGAGGAGCGGGGATGGCCTAGCATGCGCGCCGTACCGTTCGAGCTTATAGGCTCGCAGCGATGAGCGGAGCGCTTGCCTTACTCTCCGCATGACAAGCTATATCGATGGCTATATTCGGCACTTTAGAAATAATATCTCGATTGCGAAAATTGGGAAATGATGAAGAATTATTGGAAAAAACTTAGTTTAGTTCGTTCTGAAGCGTGCACATGTATATACAAAAAAATGTTACGTAAATATTACTTGTTTCAAGTAAATAATAAGAGTATTTCAAATATTATTAAAAAAATATTTTTTGTAATGATGTAATCATTACTCGAAAAAAGAAGAATAAAAATTGCATTCTCTTTAGCAACGAAGGATAAACGTGCTAATAAGAGCATAATTACAAAGAACAATAAGATATATCAATATGCTCGAGTGATACGAACGACACATCGTCGAACCTATTGTAGCATCGCTCGAAAAGTTCCAGAAACGTGACAGCGGGTGGGCATAGTCACGAATCCTCAATCTGACAACCTGTTAACGTGAACAAATTAAATCTATTGCGCACGAGATGTCACATCGAAGTCACGGGAAATAGCAACGAAACGAATGGTGATCAGTGTTCATACGATGGACATACGTGTTTCACGTGGCCGGTGGTCGCCGCTTTGTACCCGGCAGAAAAGTATACGGAGCGAAAGTCATCATATCCGCATTATGACAGTGTTAAATTTCGTGGATATCGAATTTCCAATGATATTAAAAGACATTTCTAAATTTGTACATTTGAACGCGATGTCAATCAATATAATGTATACAAAACTGAAAACGATCAAGTCATTTCTCTGCGGTTCATCAATGACAAGAAGGAGAATATCAACATGCTGTACGTGCAGGATCCATGCAACGACAGCCTTGGTCACTTTGCATGAATCAAGAACTTGTTGCGTCTCGTGAGCTCAGATAAGCGGGAAAAAGAACAAGAAATGTTTCTGTGACAGATAAGTATAAGAAAAGCCAATAAAAAATAATAAAAAGAAATAGCGAAAAATGATTTCTATAATATTTACAGGTGCCTCCATTATTTCAGCTCATGCGAAACAGTCGAAGTGGAGATCAACGACTACGCCATCAGACTGCCGAGAGAAGATGACAGGTGGCTCGAATTTGACAACTATAATAACCGGGAACGAGTGCCGTTCATCTACGCTGACCTGCGTTCTATGCAAGACAGGGTTCTACGCAAGACAGGCGTCGTCGTACGTGTATCAATAGCATGAAGCGTTTAGCATAGGCTACTACGTGCGATGCGCATATGACGACACATTATCAACGCACATTTCCGTCGCGATGAAGACTGTATAGCGTGGTTCGAGCGACAACTCAATAATTTGGCGCATCGCGTAAAAAATATCGTATCTGCCAACATGCTCATAGAAGCGTTACCTAAACAGCAATGGGAGACGAGAAACCGTTCGCGTTCGCGCCGAACGATACGCGATCATTGTCATCTCATCGATAAATATCGCGGTCCAGCGCATTCGAATTGTAACTTAAATTATAAAAATTGATTTTATATTCCGATCGTTTTTCATAATTTATCGAACTACGCGCATTTTACAATTAAGAAAATTGCTACTACATATGATGGACATGTAGATGTACTACTGATAACGAAGGAAAAATACACTTTCTTCATTAAACATGTCGATAGCATCAAAGACAAAAATGAAAAGAATATTCAGAAAAATTGCGTAAAATTAAAATTCATTGATTCTTTCCAAAGATAAATTGGCGTCGTATCTCGACAAAAATGAATTAAAAATTGTACGTTCCGAATTTCCAATATTATCAAATGAAGAATTTGAATACTCACACGCAAAGGTGTCTTTCTGTACGAATACATTGACTGCGTCAAAAAATTGCAGAACGCGCTTATTATTTTTCAGTTCGTTGACAGACGATACAATATCCGAGAGCGATTAAGCTTACGCCGTGAATGTATGACAGCGATTCTCCACCCAAATGCTCGGTGAGTACAATGATCTACACTTGAAAACTGATGTCTTGTTATTAGCCGACGTTTTCGAAAATTTCCGCAATAATTGCGTCGCGAGTTACTGTCTCGATCCCGCGCAATATTATACACTGCCAGGTTTCATGTGGGACGCTATGCTAAAACATACGCGCGTAAGATTCGAGTTGCTCATCTACATTGATATGGTTATGTTCATCGAATGGTATATGCGGCGGCCTCAGTCAATGTTCCGGCAGATATGCGCAGGCTAATAAGTACATGTGTTCATTTGACTCATCGAAACCGTCATTGTACCATATTATTATACGACGCGAATAATCTGTACGGATGGCGATGTGCCAATCTTTGCCATACGTCGAATTTCGAAGACGCTGCGAACTTTGACGTGAACATGATCGCTCCGGATTCACTCATCGATTATATTCTCGAGGTCGATCTCAAGTATTTACACGACTGACACTGACCTACCTTTCTGCCCAACGCGCGATAAGCTAATCGACAAGCGCGAAAATAAACTTCTAGCGACATTGTATGATAAGCAGCGTTATGTCATCCACTCAACATATTGAAAGTCTGCTTGTACGAATTTCACCACGAGTACGTGTCACCGATATATTACGACAAATGCAAGATCATGTACACCGACACGGACCGTCTCATTTATCATATAGAATGCTTACGAGACTATGAAATGGGATATCGTTAGATTCGATACGAGCGATTATCCGGCGGATAACATGTGTTACGGTATGCGACCAAGAAAGTACTCGGCCTGTTGAAAACAACGTTGTGATAATGAGTACATAAGACTCAGAGCAAATATGTATGCGGTAAGGGTGGATGGCAAGAAGGATACTAAAAAGGTGAAAATCGTAAAGAATAACATCATAGTGCGAAATATAACGTTCGATGATTACATGCGATGTTTAAACGAAGAGATCGAAATGACTCACCATCAATCGTGTATACGATCTAAATTACACGAGGTGTATACGATATCCGAATCGAAAATCGTTCTGAGTCTATACTATGATAAACGATACGTTGTATCGGATTCGACGGAGACGTTATCGTAGGGGCATTGACATACCTTTGTAATATATGGTATGTATTATATGTATTATATGTAGCATATATTGCTATTATGTATTACTGTGTAATTTAATTTTTTTTACATTTATACAAGTTATTAGTATGTTTTATGTAATAGTTTATTATGTATTATGATCATTGTACTTTCATATTGATCAATAGATCAGATCAAAATGGTGAAATATCTCTTAATATTCGCAATATATCAGGGAAAAGAAGAAAGTACGCATGTGTTGATTTTCTTTCAAGCTTCCCCTTTCTTATATCCCTCGAATTGACTACGCTTGTAGGAAGCTTGTGCTCAGCTCACTCTCTTTTTATTACTCGCGCTTGTAGGAGCTGCTCAATTCTTCACGGAAAAAAATTAATTGGGTAGTACAGCAAACCTAATAATTTACTACGCGAATTCAACATCGACAGCTAAAAAGATTTGATGGTTTAACAAATCGCTAATGTTATTTAGCTGTCTTTGCTATTTTAACATAGAAAATTGACTGTCTGCATATTATGACTGTAGATTTGCTGAATCAATGAAGTTTTCAGCTGTGTTTTCTTCCGTGTTCCTTTCATCACTATCTGCAATTTCTTCTGCAATTAATTTCTAATTTTGCTTTTCTAATGCTATTATTCAATCAATTGCGTCGGTAATTTAAACAAAAACATTTTCGATAGAATGACCAACCAAGGGATCAATTTCAATATGATCAGCGTGTCAGTCAGTTCATTAATTTAAACTTTAATATAATGTTATATTCAACTTTCATTCAATCCATTCCTCCATCCTTTCCTGAAGGATATGAAATGATGAAACGGTTCAGATCTATCATTAATCTTCTTGATAAATGAACTCTAACCAACTTGACATTTGTTACGATTACAATTATTCGCTGAAGCATTAACGCCAATGGCAAATTCGACAAATAATTCGTAAATTACTTAACTAAATAATTCACGATCTCATTGATGAAGAACAATGCCGAATTCTATTTCAGGAGAACAGTAACTATTAATTTAAAATTCTAAATTAATTATAATAGATCAATTATTATAAAAGATTTCTGTAGCGATACGTTGGCGCTGGCAATCTCATGGTTTGCTCGGCCTGAGACTTCCCACACTGATCATATTTCCCCGACTCTAATAAGCACTCCGCCACTCTTTTTTGTTCTTGCTCTTGCACCGCGCCGGACCGTCTCTCTCTCTCTCTCTCTCTCTCTCTCTCTTCCCCTCCCCCCACTCCGCGCTCGGGAGCGACGCATCACACATAACGCAAAAATATCCGCGACTATTAGTTATTCTTAACATGAAAATTTATAACATTTCTCGTAACAGTGGGATAGTAACGAGAACCACTGCATCCTAACATAGTAGTTTATAAACGCGAAAATATCTAAATTTGTTACAGTTCATGACGTAACAGAGGTATAAGTAAATTTTAATGTTAAAGAATTGAAAAACATTACTTTTAAGAAAGCGCTTGTCAATTTTTTTATTGTATTACTGATTGGGAGAATAGCTATATATCTCCTTTTATTGGTAAAACCATATTTAAATTTTGATTGCTGTTATAAATATGAAATGCATCAATGGAAAAGTTAATAAGACATTTGATGATTATTTATTTTGATTATAATTACCTTGATAATTTGTTTGCGAGAAAATTAGCGATATAAACAATTGTAATATTGAAAAAGTTTATGCTATATTAGAAGAATTTGTATATTTGAAGATATGTAATGACTTAAATGAAGCACGAGTACTTGTATTCATGAAAACTTATAAATTTAGTAATAATGATGCAATCTTTTGCTCCAAAACGAAGAATATTGATGGATCTACGTTACCATTCTGCAAATTAGAATTGTTGCAACATTTAAAGCGCACTTCTTATATCGCATTTCTGGAGATACGCACATCTTTCACAGTCAACAAAATTTTCGTCACTTGATTATAGTTGGGAGAAATCTGAGGGAAAATACATTTTGAAATGATGTGATGGAGATCAAATTGCCTCGATCAGTAAATGAAATAAGTATAGAGCCTGATGCGGAAAAAAACAAGGTAATGAATTGTAATAAACATTTCTTTCTATTAAATTACAAATTAGAAATTTTGATTTTTCATTATTTTTTATGCACGAACAAAAAATTCATAAAATAGATATTTTCGAAACAATATTTTATATATACATATCAATAAAATGCGTACTTTATGATTTTTTAATTTTTTTTTCTTTTTATAAATGAAACAGTTACGCGAGAAGAACAAGTTTCAAATGAAGACAATGACAAATGATGACAATGACTGCGTTTCAAACGATATCGATGATGAAATGAATGAATGTGATCATCGATTTTATCCCTAGATGATTGAATAACTTTCAATATAAATAAAATATGATTTTTAATAAAATTGTGTGATGAAAATATTTTTTTCTTGTAAACTTTTCTTATAAATTTCAACGAGAAATTGATTCTTTTTTAATCACCGTATTAAACGTTTGTAATTGAGTGGAATTTCGAAAGAGTGAACCTACCGATTTACTTGTTACTTACTTAACGTACTTCTGTATTTTGGTGATTACAATTATGATAATGAAAATTTACAAGATCATTTTCAAGATCTAATATTTAAAAAATTATTAAAAAACGATTTTTTTCACATTTTTTGACGCGTTTCGCGTGAAAAGTCGTGGTCATTTGCCGCGCAATCGGGTTAAGTGTTACTACTTACACGTCAAACGCCTTTCTACCATTCTCTCTTGGGGTCGTACGATTTCCTCGCGCAGCGACTCTTATCCCATCCCTCCCCCTGCTTGAAAGCGCACGACTTTCATGCGAAGCAGCTCTCATCTTGAAAATGCGACTCTCTCTTGAAAATGACCTTGTCGCAAATTTTCTTATTCATAAGCGCATCAAAATACAGTATGTCAAGCGACAAGAAAATCGATGGATTCACCTTTTGGAACTTTATCCGTATTAGCCATTCAACTGTGTTTCAATTAAAATTATAGTTGAGAAATTTGCTGAGAAAATAAATCACGAATTTATATACAATTTTCATATATCTTTTTTTCATATATCTTCTTTGAATAAATTATAGAAAAAAACATCACAAATATAATATCACCAAAGCATATATTTTTATAAGTGAATATTTAGGGAATTACAAAAATGGAAGTCTAAATATCAAGTATAATATAATCTTCCAAGCGAGTAAATATGTGCTGTGGCCATGCGTGCGCTTAAGCGCCGGGTTGGCGCGCGGTACTTTCACCTGTTTGGAAAATGACTATTGTTGTACCTGATCCATGAAAGATTATGAATTTTTATTTGTACATAAAATGTACAAATCTCTGCATTAACGAAGTTTTAGCTTTAGTGGAATAAATCCATTTTATCCCTTTTTTGAAAATGTTCGTATGGATGATAGACATGGTACGTTGTGTTTGCTACATGGAAGACGACATTTTATTTTTATGTTTACATTATAAATAATCAGAGACAAAAGTTTTACGCTTGATGTATGAGTTTGAGTTTTTTTCCAAATTTTTGCAGGTTTTCAAACCATCTCATTTTATATCCTATTGTAACATTGAAGTGGAAGATTGTTGTTTTACTAATCAGTTGCTAAATATAATTAAAATAAAAAATTTTCAGCCTTGACGGAATAATGACACGCAATCTGTCGCTGCCTCCCGGACTATAATTAAATTTAATAAATATAACAGCTCAAAAGACGCACATAATAATATACTTTAATAATGTATGCAACTTTAAACAAACAAATTAGAAATACTTACCACCTTATTTTCTGAATGCTGAAATAACAAGATGTGATTTCACTTTTTTGAATGTCTTTATTTAGCAATGTATTTACGTCGTATCTTTTGTAGTTATATCTTGAGATCTCTTGATAAAACTGCAATTCATAAATTTCTGTCAGCGACCGCCAATATTCGACTTTTTTCATTTTTACAAAAACACTGACACAAGTGATTGTCAACTAACAACTGAGCGTTAAAAATAGCTACAATTTTCACAGATATCTTTTAAAATATGATTGTAGCACTAGAATGATTTTAACAAGTAATGCCATTTTTATTGAAACTTAGAACTACTTTTTCAATCCTCGTAGAATTATTTGCGTTGCTTGCATTTTTTGCATTCAACATCTTCGCTTTTTCTTTTTTTAACGTTCAAATATAATAAGTAAAAACAATAATTTATTACCAATTACATAAATATATAAAAACATAAATAAGAATTCTCAATTTTAAAAACAATAATTAAAACTTTAGAACGAGGCTAATGAGAGTCTAATGCTGATGTAAGAGCGAAGAGTTAGGAGATAATACTGATGGTTATCTTCATTTATTATATCGAACGTTTCGGCTCACTTTGGAGTCATCTTCAGCGAAAAAATAGAATATAATATCTCATTGAAAGTAAATCACTCGCAGATTGGCAGAAATGCAGCAATCAATACGTTATATAAATTATTACAATTTTACTGTTAGTTTAATAATTAAAATCAATAATACTCCTGTGACTCATCTCAACGGGAAAACAAAGAAGTTCACAAACATTGATTCATAATTCATGAGAATAAATTAACACAAATCGTTTTTCGGATTAATATCGTGTCAGTTCTTCTTGACGTGTCTTTTGAAATTGAACGTTACAAAGTGATAAGGGGACTTATAAACAAGCAATAACAATAAATAATAATAAGAGAGTCAATCTATAACTACTTTTAAATCTCAATATCTTTTTAATGTATTTAATAAGAAAGCATAAGAATAATGCAAGCATTCTATGTCTGTTTTTAAGTCCTTATTAATTAAATTCTTTTGCATGTATATATAAAACATTTTTGAATTTATTGAGAAATCTTTCCTTATCAAGAATTCTCCCAATCAAATTCATTAAAACCAAGTTGGTGATCTGTGATTGGTTCTTGTTACTGCTGTTAATATGATTGCGATGCTCAGATATTCTCATGAATAATTTTCGATTGTTTGACTAACATATGACGCATATCGTTTTTACAAGGAATTTTGTACACAACATTTTGGAGAATTTTGGGAGAGTTCTTCTGTACGTTTATGAATTTATTAAGCTTTAAGAAAGAAGGATAATTTTATGTTAATATTCTTCATAATAGTAAAAAATTTCTCGGACATCAATGGAACATAAGATAAAACGAACCATGATGGACATTTTTTATTAGTATAATAATATCGTTATTAACATTATTCTCTTGCGTCTGTAGTTTGTGAAACAACATTTTTAGACGTGAATTGATGTTAAAAATAAAATCAATAATCATTATTTAATAAAGCATTGACTATAAACTTCATGTTCTTGTAATGAATTTCGGACTTGAAAGTAATAATGTTCTGTCAACCATTCCCGTTATTACGCCTTTCTTCTGAGAACTTGGATGTTGAAAGACAATTCAAATAACGTCCAGAAAAAGTAGGCTTGTGAAACCAGCCTAACATTCTTTTCTTATTAATAATGATTGTCAAATCTAAAAAATTTATTTCTATTTCCATCCACTTCCATCGTGAATTGTAACCTCGGGTATCAAGAATTAAAATTTGTATTTTATGAATTTCGCTAGATGGTACAGCCATAATGATATTATCTACATACCTAAAATAAAATGGGATGGAAATGCCTGTCTTCTTCAATGCATTCACCTCTAGATCCTCCACTAAATTAGCGATAATCGGAGAAAGAGGTAAGCCCATTGAAGTACCAAATTTTTGTTTAAAAAAATTTCCCATTAAAAGTAAAGTACGCCGAATCCAAAATAAAATACATTCAGAAATTCTTTCTTCGTAACGTCGATCTTTCCAAATACTTTTCTTGGCTACACATTTCTTAGCTAAATCTAAGGAATGTTGGAACAAATAATTTATTAACAAATTATAAACGAAAATTATTGTTAATAAATTATTAAGAAGTAAACTTCTCGAAAACATAAAATTCTCAAACAGCAAACAAGATAAATAAATGAAAAATCATATTATAGAACATTTACCGGTGGTCAGTCACTCATTTTTGATGATCGATTATTAACAATTTTTTATTCCTTTATTGAATAGCACGATTCAATATGACAGTTATCACAGTGATGGATGGTCATAAAAGAAAATAGAATGCGTTTATACATTAGACGCTGTAGAAATGATATAAAGACAGGAGTATGTTCACATGCATGCTATATACGTATGCGACCAATTGTCAGAGTGTGACGTTACAAATAAGCGGTAAATTTAAAACTACTGTTTCTAAATAGCTTATGTTAGCAGCTTAGCATACACAGTAGCTCACTCAGTGAGCGCATTTAGATCCATTGTGAACAAACGTATTCCCCCTTAACAACGGAAAGCCAAACGTCTAAAATTTAAACGTTTAAATAATTTAAACAATAATAAACTATCGGATTGATTAAACACCAGACGAGAAAGCCTGTGTTATAGAGCGGTTCTTAGAATAATAATTTTCAATTTTCTGTTTTACATAATTAAATTTGAAATTTTAATTGTTAATAAAAAAATTTTCATAAAAGAAATATACATAGAAGGAAGCCCTTTATTATGAGATAAGCGCTTAATATGAGACAGCAGCGTTTCTGCTAAACTAATAGATCTATTGGTTCCATAATAAATTTATTGTTTTTGGATTGAAAACTGTTTAGTAGAAAATTCATTATTAAATCATGCTTGTAGTCATTGTAAAAAAAGATTTTAGAATTTGGATGTCTTCAAGTTTCATTGAGATGGGCCTTTAAACATTGTTTATTATTTAATAAGTAAATATTTGGCAATAAATTCTTCATATAAATAGAGTAAGATCGTACTAATAGAAAAATATAGGATATGTTGAATTGCTTAATTACAGAAGTTAGATTTGATGATAGTAAAAAGCGTGGAAATCATAATATAAGATACTTAGTATTTCTAATATGAAACCGAATTCATTTTGGATAAAAAGAAGTTTATGGACAGAATTAAAAGAATAATTTAATAAGCTAAGAATAATTTAATAAGCTTTAAAATGTTATATAAATTTATATATAATTTAAAAAATATTAAATAAAGTTTTTTACAGTACTAAGTTAGTTACAGTACTGATTTTGCGTTTTACTATCGATTTCTCGGGACATATTAGGAGCACAATTTTTTTGACTTTGTGGTTTGCTCACTTTTTACACTTCTTTAATTTTCCAAAAAATGAAATTTAAATTATACATAAATTTTATATAACATCTTAAAGCTTATTAAACTATTTTTTTAAATTCTACCCATAAACTTCTAGCATTTACCTAAAATAAATTCGTATCTCATAATAGAGGCCTTTCCTCTAATTATATAAAATATGTTCACATATGTTTTCTTATTGTTTTGTTATTTAGAATAATTGAAAAAAATCTAATTTTTAAAAATTACATTCTAATGTAAAACAATTAATGCAATACTTCTAAAAATTAACTTTTAATTTAACTTAATTTAATGTCTTAATGCAACTTTCAATTAATTTAGTTTTTTATTCAACTTTTTTGGAATTTAACAAAAACCAATCAAAGATTGTAAATGCTATCGACGTCGATCTGATTGCCATTTTTCGACTTGGAAAAGTCGTAAACGCCATCGACGTTGAATCAATGTCGATTTATCATTTCTCGCTGGGTAATCACTGATGATCACTTCTAAGAAACATGTGTAGATCTGCACTATGACTATACTTGGATAAAGAGGATAGTAACTCTCTACAAAGTTTTCTCATTAACCTTAAAATGTAATTCTCTCAAAATATATAACAATAATATATACAATATATTAAACGTGTCTACGCACTACATACACGCATTACATATTATCTGTTTAAATAAAGATTTTAATTACTTGTACAAATTTATAAAGAACAAAAAATTTTTGATCGTCGAGTTTTCTTATCTCTTTCCGATAGAAATCATTAAAACTTTAGCAACTTCAATGCTCAAGTGATTTCACGCAAATATTTTTTTCCAATGTTACCCTAGTAGCAATCGTCTATTTGACGTAATTAATTGGTCATTCTTAAATTTAAAGTCCTATCATCGTAAAAATGACGTGGATTTGTCACAGCACATAAATAAATCAAATAAATCAACGTCTAAAATATTTTAAATTCATTATTTTTCGTATTATTAATATACACATAAATGAATAACGTTATGAATTGATGACACTGATGTTACCAGTCATCGATTAGTCATTTATCTGACGTCAATAAATATTACGTCAGTAAATACGTCATAAATAAATGATGTCATTAATTGGTAAAAAGAATAATGTCATTGTTACATCTTTAATACATCATGACATCAATAATACAAAATGACTATAATTATCAACGTCAAAATGATTACAATTTGTTACCTGGATATGCTCTTACGTAAGCGACAAAATGATGATATTCTCCCTTTTTATCGACGAGCAGTGAAGTTGCAGCGAGACGCAATTCTCCATGCGATGTCCACGCAGGATATTGCAGTGAACTTTCAACGATGACTATACGTAGCCAATACGAGGCATCGGTAGTCCTCGGACGTCTTCGGCCGTCGCGTCGACGTCCCGTCGGTTCCGTTGAGGCGCAGCTTGACAGTTAGTGGCATGACGTCGCGATGGATGTTTCATGTTGATTGTTCGTTTTTACGCAGTTGATTTCCGTTAATAAAAAGAAAAATTTGATAACGTAAATATTCCCGTGATAAATTGTTTATACGTGACCATCTCTCATCGAGACTGGAAGACTTCCGATAAATGGAGCATTTTGTGAAAATCTTTGAGAGCTTACAGTGGTTACGCTGTTGACACTGATGGTCTGTATAACGAAATTTTTTTTGTGGAAGATATCAATGGTTCGCGATCACGAGCTATCGTGAATAGATTAAGTATTAAGACGGTGCTTGCATGCGAGAGATTTGGGAGGGATAAATTTAGCGACATAATAATTCTTGCTCGAGTAACAAGAAAGATCATTTATTTTATGTATCAAATTTTTATGAGGAATTTAATAGAGGCAAAACAGAAAAATTACTCTCTTTGCTTAGGTGCGTAAGCGCGACTGTGATAAAAGAATATTTTCATATAATTAATGTACATAATATAAATATATTTTTACACGTACAAAATTTCGGTAAAAATTTAACGGAATAATGATATTATTCTCTGGAGAAAAATGTGTGAATGGAGACAAAGATGGTATACGACGAAATACACTACGAGTTTGTTCTTATTCGAATAATTAAGAGACCTTGTTTATTAACGATGAAAACATCTTCTTTTTCTAATGAGAACGTCTTTCTTCAAAAAATAAATGAGGAAATAGAAATAAATGTAAGTGCAACCTTTGGCAGAAGAAGAACCTCTCGGCATTTAAGTAAAGAGCTCTGCGGTTTCGCATATATTATTAAAAATTCATTAAAATTCGACAGGAAATGGAGACAATTCTCTTCAGAAAGAAAGGAAAGAATACAGTGTGTAAGGAGTGAATTTTTGAATTATTCAAATGGTTCAAGAGAACATTTATTTTTATATGTAACAGAATACTATGTGAGTTGAATAAAGAATCGCGTGATGCAGGGTAAAAAAAGTAAAAGCGTCAGGCATAGATGAATACGGAAAGGGAAATAAAAATCTTTCGTCATTATTCGATCTCCAGAAAGGAAAGTTTTTTGTGGTATTTTTGATGTAGATTATCATCATGTCCATACTTGGCACAAAATCCGAATCTTTTCTTGAGACGCGCGAAAATTTGATTATCATCCATTAAATAACCATTGCATCATGGAGAGAAATGATACTTCGATATTACTTACTGGAAAAGTAATTTAACGTTATTGAGATGTTGTGTCGTATTTATATTGCTTCAAACAAAGGAAAAAAAATTATGTATTATCATCGATTATTCAAGAGAAAATATTTTCTATTAGGTGTAGTAAAAAGAAATCCATTATTTTTGCATGAAATTGAATGGAAAAAATAATAGATTTCTACTACACTTAATATTATATCATCAGAATTCGCAGACATAAAGCACACCAGGACTTTGGGTCTATACATGCAGGATTTTCTTTTGCCTTTACTTTTTGCAAGGATTTTTGTTTCTCGTGTATAATTTTGATTATGTATTGCCTTTCTATTTAAATATATCACTTCAATTCTATATTGCACATTTTTCCTATGACGTTATAATTATATTGTATCTATATGCACAATATATGGTGACATTTTTCAAGACAAGGATGGAGATAAAAATTTAAAGAAAAAAATGATTGAAAAAACAAAAAACTTTGAATATTTTATTGTGCTTCGGATCTAAAAGGTTTATTACTTAAATATACATTTTGGAGACATTCGACGGTTTTGACGTTGTACTATTATTCTAGAATTCAATTTTTACATTTATTTGAAAGATTTCTGTATGAAGATAATTATAAAGGCGATACAATGGCTAAGTAGCGATGGCAGATAGACATACACTATTGTTCATAACTATTTGAAAAATATTTTACATCGTATTCCGATTTTAAATATTAAGTAAGCGTTTCATTGTTAACACATAAATAAAATTTGAATAGAATAATTGATTATTATATATTGATTATAATTATAACTATTCTTATTGTATATTGATTATAACTGTTCTGAATTTAGTAAGACAACGTTCATCGAATTATCCTCAACTATTCTTGAATTGATATTGTATTGAAACATTGCCTCAATAATCAAAACATTTAGAACATATAGGTAAAGATGATTTGGGACAGTGTAGGTGACATAAGATTACTTGTACTTTCATTGAATTCGGTCGTATCCATCCATAAATTACTAGAAGAAATTAAAAAATTTTTTACAATTTTCTTCTTTGATTGATATATCTAATATTTGATTGATTATTATGATGGTTATTAATTGTGCTTTAACAGTAATGATATAAAGTTCAAAAAGATGAGGCAAATTCAATTTTTTAAACAAAGATTTTACGTTTTTGTATCAATGGAAAATAATTCAATTTTCCAGTATTTATAAAGCCATTTATAGCCTGGTCTTTAATATGTAAGCTGAAATAGAACGAGAGAAAATAAGCTCAACTATAATATGCACCTATAAAGTTAATATGCAAGCTGGTAGATTAAAAATACTGAAAAATCCAATCATTTTCCATCGATAAAGGAAATTATGATGTGATGGAACAACCTGGACTTCAGGTTCTGTTTCAGAACGCTATAAAACACATAAGAATATGAGTTGGAGTAAAATTTTTGGATGTATAGTGTTTCCTAGGTTGATTGAGAGGAGAGGAGATGGAATAAATTTTTAATATTTTTTTACCGTATATCCTTTTAATTTTACATGACAAAAGGAATTGTTGTGATATTTTTAAAATAAAATGATTAATGGACCCCTCCGTATTTAAATGATTGGCAATGTCGTGGTGAATATATAATGTCACATATAATTTAGTCAGTGTGTCGATGGATCGATACGGACGGATCAATTAAATATTTTTGTTATTATATGTGATATCGCGCCATTTAGAGAAATTAAAATGTTGCAATTTCATAAGATTTTCTGTGCATTTTGATTTTATTTTTCCCGATTTTGCAAAGATTACTGAAATTATTTAATGGAAATATATTTTATTAATCTCAATAGTCCATTAAAATTGAAGACATACACTTTAAAATGGAATACTTTATTTTTGGCAACTATTTACATTTACATTTAGGCATAGTATTATAGATTATCTGATAATTGATACATTTCCATGAATGGAAATTAACAACGGTTAATCCATAGCACGTTGTATGGAATAATTAGATATGGTAATTACAATAAGAAATGCTTGCCAATCCGGTAATAAAGCATAAGACATATGTAATTATTTATTTTATTAACGAATCGTTATGTTTTATTATAAAAATTATATTAAAGTTTATATTAAAATTTATATTATATTTTAGTTAAATAAAGTTTATATTATATTTTATAAAATTTTTTTTATTAAATTACTCTATAAACAAATTAAAAAATAGTAAAACCCAAGTAAATATATTAAACGATAGTTAGGTGTACCAAATAATCTTTATTAATCACAAATTTTCCGATAATAAATTTTAACGATACGTTTCGGCTATACTTAGTCCTCATCAGCCATAGACATACCAAATCTAATATCTAATATCTAATATCTAATATCTAATTATATTAATATTATGAGAATCATCTCACATTCGAGTTACAGTAGATAACAAATTTCGAAGGATCTCACCTTTGTATTACAAAGGACGGTGTATCGCAACCATATCATAGGTAGTCTTGATAAATAATAAACGATGTAATGAAGAGTCATGATTCCGAACCAATTTATTAGCTAATAGCGAGAAAGATCAGTATAAATAAAAGAATAAATTCCAGTTGCATCAATGATGTAGCTTGATGTCAGATTATATAAATGACTGTATATCTTTAATAATTGTGATAGATAAACTGAATAAAATAAATTATCATCAAAATTGACTGCTATAAAGGAACTACAGTTTGTAACTTAAAAACTATATGGTAAACTAATACTCTTTAACAAATAAAAACTATATATAAAAACTATAAACTGATAATAAATTATAACTTTATGTATGTGTATATATAAAAATTTCATAAACAAAAGCAGACACGAAATATAAATAACAAACGCTTTAAATTTATAATGTCAATTACTAAAATTAAATAATTATCAAGGAATAAAGATTATGCAACACTTATATTAATAATAAAATGAAGGCAAATATAAATTATATATAATGGTAAATTAGCAGCAGTCTATTAAAAATGTATAGAATTTAGAATCAGTTATATTCACTGATGCAAGATCGATCTTGACTATGAGAGAGTATAAACGCAAATGATACCATATGTCAAAAAATCAAAAGACAAAAGAACTAAGCGCTGTCGTTTTTGTTATTATTAGTAATTAAATTTAACAAATAAGTATATATATATATATATATATATGTGTGTATATATGTCATCTAGAGATTCGATGTCTTTTTTTTATATTATTTAATTGTTCTTTAATATGTAGTATTTCCGAAATGAGTCTTTTATTATAATTTGATTCCGCATCCATTATTCTGACATTCTTCCAATCAAAATTATGCTTGTATTGTAATATATGTTCTGTTATAACCGAATACCTAAATGATTCAAGCTTATATTTTTAATATGCTCATTTATTCTGGTAATGAGTTTCCTCTTCTATCCCACAAGAAACGTCACAATTATTACATTGGCTCTTACAAATTACATTATTATTCTCAGAAATTTTTTGTCTTTATGCGTTTTTATAAATTTGTTCAATTTGCTAATATATCTGTAACCTATACTATATACTGATTTAATAATCATGCATGTGGCTGACTGTGTGACTCTGCGGATAAATGGAAGTACAAAAAACTTTTTCTTATTAGAAATTATTTTATTATTAGCAGAAACGTTGTTGTCATCTTTCTTGCGTGGAATTTTTGTTGAAAACAACTTTTTTATTTTTGTATTGAACAGTTTAAATATTAAATCTAACAAATATCCGTTTTTAAAAGAATATGAATGCACATTTCTAAGAACTAAACTTAGAATGTAAAAACTTAGAATAGAATTACTCGATCCACTAAACTGTATTGTACGGTACCAATCTTATAACACAGTAGGTGATTAGGCAAAAAAGAAAGATACTCTATAAAGTTTATTCTACTCTATAAAGTTTTTAAAAAATTTATATTATTTTATGTAGAAAATTTTATGTGCTAGACAACTGATCGATTGATCAATTGAGTATTTGATACCTATATGTTCATTTTATTTTATAATTTTTTTCGATTATTTTATGTAACATGTAGTGTTTAATGTATAAATTTTAAGATTTGTATAGGTAAATATAAGAATTCTTTCAAGAATGACTTTAATAAACATCACATTTTCAGTAAACCTTTTCTATTTTGAGGTTAATTGTTTAATGTTCGATTTTCAGATGTTCCAATGATGGAGGAATCATTCGAATACATTGGAATGGATGGAACCGGTGGTCCATCCATTCTAACGTATTCCACTAATCGTAAAAAATAAACTAATAATAAATTTTTAAAAACTAATAATAAATTTTCTAGTTTCACAAAATATTTTTTTTTCAAAACTAATATCCTGAAAGTAAAAAAGATTTTCGAAAGCATTGTACAATTTGTTTTTCAGCTTAAAAATATAATTGTTATGAATTAATTAACTTAGGAGATCCATGGTGTACTTATCTTAACATTTTTGAAATATTATTGACCGAAGAAAACTTTTTACATGTCTTAAATAAAAAAATGATTTTTCATTTAAACAGGACACAATGCAAGAAGTGTTAAAAAATGAGAATAAATTGCATGTACATAGAGGTCTTAAATTCGGAATTGTAAAAATTGCATCTTCAAGCAATGCTGTATCATTTTTCGTAAATTTGTAATTTTGACAAACAGTTGCGATGTAATTGAATCGTTTGTTCATCAAAATGATTTTCTAGTTTGGTGTCAGACTTTGTTGAGTTATAAAACTGAGTTATTTCCTAAACTCTAATATTATTTACTGAACTCTAATATTGCTTTTACATACATACTGCAAAATCATTTAATGAAAAGTATCATGATTTCTAGAATTGAATCGTTCATTTAGTAATATTATAGATTGGAAAGGTCTGGCTTTTCAGAGCAGAAGCTTGCAACAAGAGACTTAAATAAAATAAAATTAAATAACACATTTTTTAAATATAAATTTTCTTAAAAATTTTAACCTAAATAACATTTAGCTTTTGAATTTCATATTTTGGATATTTACAAGTATGAAACCAGTATGGCTCCATACTAGTTTCATCGATCGTAATAAGAATATCATCTAACCTCAACAAACATTATTTTTTCACGTGCCTGTTATATTGTTACTTTCCTTAATTATCTTATTGTTTAATGCGTTCAAAAATTACGCAGATACATTATTGATGATATCTACAAAACGATATTCCTGTTCCAAGTTGCCTTCATGAAAATAACATTGACTTCGTTTTGAAAAATAAATAGATGGGTATACAATATATTTTTTTCTGGGGGAGCTGATTAGTTCAAAGAACTTATATACAGAGAGTCAAAATTATTGTGTTAAACCATTAGAAGTAGCAACCGTTACAGTAGAAAATATAGCAAAATCTATTTCAAGCCATCTTCGTCTACGATACAAATATACAACTAATGTACAAAATAATATCAATTATGCAAATAAAATTTTATTTGTATTAATAATAACATGAACTATTACTTATTTATTTAACTTTTAAAATTAGAGCAAAATATAAAGTACAATATTTGTTATTCAAAATTATAAATCGGAGAATAATAATGTCTATAAGAGCCAAACGTAAGATGTATGTGTATAATATATTTATTCAATCAATGCATTAATAAACATTTCTATTCTATATTGCGGATTCTCAAAATCGCTAAAAAATCGTTTAAGATATATAAATACAATTAATTAAATTGGTCATTCAAAAATACAAATTTAAAAAAATATAATAAAGAAGAAATGAATTCTGCGATATGTAACGGTGTCCTGTGAAATATAGATGTGAGAAAAATCTAATGCCCAAACGTTTTTTCATTTTAATTACCAAGTTAACTAAGAAAATTTTTTCAATGATTTAAATCATCTATAATACATAATCAATAATTAAAGATCAAATTTACATGATAGATACCAAGAATCGCTCAGTAAAACGTAATTCCATCATTCGTCCTACGAAGGACACAATTAAAAGCTAAAATATAAATATTGATAAAGATAGTGAAGAGAGGAAAGCATCAAGTCCTTGTAAATAAATTAGAATACAGGGTGATTCGTATAAAGTAATCGATTTAATTATTAGTGAAATTTGAAGACATATGCAAAAATGGTTTATACCAACATTTTCAGTATAAAGAGGGACATCAAATAGTGGAACTAATTATTTTATGAACAGATGCGCTGGGGACATTTCAAAGAGAACTTCATTTGTTTAAATGGAATATCCTACTTTTAATTCCAGAATCTAATAGTCAATGTCGAGAGCTTTCCAAAATACTACAATATAATAAAGTTATTTTTCATTGAGTGTTTTTTGAGTTATAGTGCTCGAAAGTTATAGTTATATATTGCAGGCATTAGCATTATGCAAGGCGTCCGATCGATGGCTAAACCTCTTGAATGTTCAGGTTTATATCTTAAATAACATTTGTCAAGATCAAAACTATTGAAGATTATTCCTCTTATTTTCATTTTTGCTCTAAAAATTCATTTTTACAAAAATGAAAATAAGAGACACAATCTCCAATAGCTTTAATTTTTCTACATGTCTTTAAATTTCATTAATAATTAAATCACAGTCACTTTATACGAATCATCCTGTATATAGAGTCAAGATATTCCGTGTCATTTTCAATGGTCAAGCTATTTATTCGTTTCTTTATTATTTCAGACGTCAACTTTTTATGTAAAAGCTCTTCTTCATCTAAAATATTTATATTCTTCCAATTGCATACATGTGAGAATTTAAGTCTGTATGCAGTAATGACTGAATGTTGTGTCGTGTTTCAATTGATACGGTTTCTGTTCTTTAATGCGCGCTTTTAATATTCTACCTGTTTGTTCCATATACGAAGCATTGCAATCTTGCAATTTATTCTGTTACGACATTATAATGAAACAGAGGGAGCTCATCCTTTTAAACGGAATGAATTTCTTTAACTTGTTTATATCTCTTCATGCTTATGTATGAACCCTTTTGAAAAAATATTTAATTTTTAAAAAAATATGATATAAAATATATCGTAAGAAATTTTCATTTCTTAGTTTCATCAATGTTGATTATTGTTATTACTGTATACTTTATCATTTAATTGGTCGAATTTTTTATGTAACATTTTATTGATGGTAGAGAAAGTTATATTTAATGGATAACTATTAATTTAAATTTATTTAAAAGAATTCTTATGAATTTATCGAAATTTTTTTGATAGAAAGTTGAATGGGAGAGAAGAAGAATTCTATCCGTTAGTCCCAAAATAATGTCTTCTTTTTATACTAATGTTTGTTTAGAGAAGAAACTTAAATGACGACCTAATGACGAAGATTGTAACACTAACCATACATTATTATGATATTGTATAGTTTAATTCATCCAAAAAATTAAGAATGCTCCACCTATCTCCAAAGTAAAGGAGAGAGTAAAAATGGCCAAAATTGATCCTATTTCTAAATGACAATTGCATAGGTTTTAAAAATTCCATTCAGAGCCAATCTTCGCTACTTTTATATTCCCTCTTTTAAGTCATGGATAGTAATTATTAAAAATATTTAACAAATACTCAATGTTAAGTTTGTTGATAGCTAGTGAAATATCCTAATGTACCTAATGTAATGATGTACCTAAAAAAAAGGAAGGATTTTCATGGATAATTTTTCAAGAGATCATATTTCTAAGTTACATACATGATTATGTCCGCATTATGAGAGATACAGATAATTCATAGGAACCCCAATCTATCTGTTTATAAAATTTATTATTGAATGCTACTAGTTAATATTAGTATTTTAGTAAATTTTAATAAATTTATTATTGAATGCTACTAGCTAATACTATAATACTAATTAATTTCATGTTTCTTACGTATAAAAAATATGGAATTAACTAATAGCTTTATTGAACGTTCAAGGGAATGTTAGTATTATCTTGTAGTATCAAATTTCTAATTTTTACACTACAATAATCAACTATAACATTCATAAACAACGAAACTACATCGAAAGATAAAAGAATGTTTTCATTAGAGACATTAATTTTAGAAATGCTCTCAATTAATATTATTATAATAATGTACTTAAGGCAAGTTGTCATTAGAATAACTCTCGTATATACGTTGCACCTAACAAAAACAAAAAAAACTTAATTTATTAAGTTTAAAAACTTTGTACTGTTTACTATTATGAAAAAAATATTACAAATCTGAAATATTTTTTTTCGTATTAAGAATTTTTAAATTAAAGAATTATTAAAGAATTTTTTGGAACCCTTGCATTTTTGTCATATATATCCCATAGAGGTGGAATATATGGCTAGCGGTAGGAAATGGGACAATTGTGGAGATGTGTACAGTTTATTAAAAACTTACAAATAAATGCTTATAAATAAAATGCGTAAAAATAACACAATTTATTTATAAAATATGTTTACGAAGTTTTAGAATGATAAATATGTATACGTAGTAATAATAATAACTACGATCTTCCTACATATATTATAATTGTTATTATATGAAGTACATATTTCATATGTTTAACGTGTATCATATGTTTATTGCATTTAGTGCATTAAATCCAATTTGCGCACTTTGTGTGTTGCTTTAGGCATAAATTCCGTCTGCTAAAAATACCATATATTCTAAACAAGTGAGATATATAAGACAACAAATTGAACAAAGAATACAAAAGCAAAGCATTTGTATTATGTTTACAACATGCTTTAATATTTCTCTATAATACTTATGTATCATGAAATAACTTTTAAGTCTTTTACGCGTACAGTAGTCATTTTATGTAAATTATACACTGCTCAAAAAAATGATGAAAAAATATAGAAAAATTTTAGGCAAAATAGGTCAATTTTTACTAACAATAAATTTGCAAAAAATTATCGTAGGTAATGATCTTTTAATTAAAACTTGAAATCTCTGCTTTAAGAACATATGATCAGAGTTTAAGTTTAATGCACCTCTATCATTGTAATTCTCAGAATACGAGAGTATGTTTGTCATATTGAAAATTGCAAAGTTTTAGAATGTATGGACTTTGTAAAATTTTTTGGGGAAATTCCATTTGCAACGGCATAAAGTTCGAACTTTTCCTTTTAATTAAAAAAAAAGTTGCTGTAATTTTTTTCTCAAAGTTATAGCACTTTATAGTAACACTTTTGATACATATATCGACATTACCGGATATATACTACGGCGAAATTGCTAGATGAATTTTGCATATAGTATTTCTATGTGTGTGTGTGTGTGTAAATTTCAATAACGCGTGTTGTCTTCGCTTGTTCGATTACTGTTTGCAGTCGATTTCTCATATTAATACAGGTTCTAATTTCTTTCTATGGAATGTCATTCCAGATTTATACTAGAGCTTGTGATAAGCCTCTGAGATTAACAGGTTGTCGCAAAATTATCATCAGTCAAAGTTGGCCAATTTTTATCCCGAATTTTTCTATGTTATAATTCTTTAGAGCAGTGTAACACATGATGGTGTTACTTATTATAGTGACAAATCGATTTAATTCATAATAATTTCATTAATATTAACAGTAAAAAAAACAAAATCATAACACAATAGTAATGTAACATAAAAGCATGTAACGGAGTAGTTGCGAAAATTATCTCCTTCTATTTTTTCCGACTTCTACGGCGTAAATACCGAGTGATCCTGAATATTTTATGTAGATATGACGCTAAATTATGTAACAAATTACCTATTGAGGAAATTATAATATATAAAAGATTTCTTATTTTGTATAGGAGAGGTAGTCCAACAGTGAAATAATAGTACACTATGAACCATTGCGATATTTCGTAAATGTGACGTTATCAGATTGTCCTATCATGCAGCGATTCGCATTTGAACTCTTCCCTAATCGATTGGAGTCAAGAACGGCCATAATGTCACATTTTAAGAATTTTGGATTGCAAAGTAAAATTTTTTTTGTAAGTTTTACGCATTTTTTTATGTTTTTGTTGTTATACTTATCATTTTTTACATTATGCAATAGTTTTGTGTGCACATTTGGCTTTATTATTCTGTAAATAACTTTTTCTGTTATATTATTTTACCACATTATTTAGGAAATTATTGTGGAAAAGGTGATCTACAATAAACCATTCTGACGTAATAAACAATGAACCATGTATATTGTAGACCACATAATCTTTTTTATGATAACTTTCAAAATAATAATTCATTGTAATAATTATTTAGAATACGGCCCCTCTCTCTCATCTAAAATCTCAATAAAAATATATTCATTTGACGCGTTTTTACTCAAAATGAAAGAAAAATGTGGCCTTGTAAATCCTCACCATTTTCAATAATTGAAAGAGATATAAACCTCTGAAATTTACATAGTCATTGTTAGACTACTTACCTTATTTTAGGATATCCATATGCACATGATAAAATTGGATTTAAAGAAAGGGAAATTCATTATATTCAGATTCTGTTATAAATTCATGATGCTAGGCTTCCATCTCATTAACTTTCTTCATTTACAATATATAATAACATCATTTACCAGGTTACACAATCGTGTATGTATCAGAATCTGAGAGCATTGATTCCATTTTTTCCAAATAATCCGCTCTGTTCATGGTCACAATATTGTCTCCATTCGTAAAGCACTTGTGGATTATTATTCACAAATAACTTAGTTACTAGTAGATACAATTCAACATTAGATATATACTGGCCGGAATATCATATCTCACTTCTTATTTAAGAGAATTGAATTATTTCTAAGTTTTTTAGCACCAATAATTTTTAATCTAAAAATATTGTATTTGATGTATTTTTTAATGCAATCATAGTTTTTTCCACGTTATGTTCCGGAAAATAGAATCTTTCTCCAAGATGCAAAAGAGCTTGCAATTCATGCGGTATAAAGATGCTCCTTAAATTTAAAAACCATTTGTGCTCAAATCCGAAAAATTAAATTTGAAATTTATGTAATCAGAAGCCCTTAATTTAATCTCAAAAACATCAGAATGTTCAGTGACAATTGGTTTATAGAAAAAGTATTTTTTTTAATACTTCATACTCAATTTAAATTTTTGTGCAAATAAATGATCAGAAAATGGAAAGTAACTTCTTAAAAATAACAAGTGCTCGTTACGGAGTCAAAAATTAACAAGTTACTGTAGTTTACATTACTATAGTTACTTATTTTTAAAAATAACTCGTTACACACAAATACACACACACACACACACACACACACACACACGCGCGCGCGCGCGCGCGCGCACGCACGCACGCACGTTGTAAATTGCAAAATTAAAAATTTAATCGTAATTGAAATTTACGATTAAGAGAGAGGATATGATAGAATATTACCAATTTTGATAAAACACGACTAAAATAATTGATTAAAACCGACATTTAAGTTGTACGATACAAAAATGATACAGAAATAAAGGAAATACGTTACATTTAGATGAGTAATCTGAAATGTACGATTCAAAAACATGATGTTATTAATTTTAATAAGAGATGATCAGATAGAAATAGATTCAAAATCTAAGCTATATAGCGAAAGTGATAGACAAGTTTATCAAATATAACAGGTAAATAATCTGAAATTTACGATAAAAAACGACATGTAAGCTATATAATAAAAACGATATAATGTTTATAAGAAATTATATAATTTAATCCAGAAATGTCTCTATATGTTAGAATAAGATAGATGTTATGGAAAAATTACCGTATCCAATATAATGTGACATTTATAGATTATTAAATATAATTAATTATTCAATGACCTAATATTTAACAACAGTAGGATAATTTTGCTATAATCTGTACCTTATTTACATAAACATATACCACTTTGATCAAAAAGTTCCCGGAATTACCGATGGCTATACCGACAATAGAGTTCCAGAAATGTTTCGAGAGCTGGATCAAGCGCTGGCATAAGTGCATTGCAGTCCATGGGGAGTATTTTGAAGGGGACAATATCACTTTTGATGAATAAAACTTGTATTTTGAATTTTCTGAATGAATTTCGGGAAACTTTTTGATCAAAGTAATAGACATTTTCGGATTAAATTGTATAAATTTGTATATATCATCCTATCGCTTATTTTTATATTAAATCAGATAATGTGACAGAGAAGTTTATGTATGCAGTTAATTATTCTATCGTTTAAATAAAATAGCATACAAAATCATAAAACGTATTCATAATTCCTTGACTTTTGTGTATAGTTATTCCATAACTGAGAGGTAATGGAGAGAAATTGTTTTCGATGTATCACCATTTTTGAAATACTTCGAATTTAATATTTACTTTCGTTATTGTGATTTCTTTGTTATCTGAAATAATTATTTTAATGGAATCAATACGATTTCCGTCAACAGAGCGATTAACTGCAACTATATTGCCTATCGTTCCATTGACAAGTCCCAAAGTTATATCAATGTTTTGTCGAATCATCACTTCAGCGCCAATTTTTTAATCGCTATTACTCTTTCAATGTCAGCTGTTTCTGAAACTTTATATTTGTCTTCCAAAATTTTGTGCACTCTTTTCATTGCTGGAGCACAATCGACATCATCTTCTGCTATCAGTACAATTTTATCATCGTCAATTTTATTAAGCAATGTGTTCAAAACTTTACACAAATAACACGTGAGTAATAAACATATTGTATCAACCGGTAATTGATTCATATAAGTACAACGTTCATTTAATCTTTCACAACTACTTCCTTTGAAATGGATTTTTCTCGATTGAAGAACATTGATATCAGAATCCGTTATCAAACCTATTCGTATTCTAGAAAGTATATTATGATATATGTTGTCGCATCTTTGTCGCATATTAATCAGAAGTTCATCGTAATCGAACATTCGTAATCTCCACAAATCAGATCCATCCATGGTACCTAAATACTTAAATTTCTGAGACATTTTCACGAATGGAGATTGTTCTTTTACAGGGGGAAGCAACAAGTCTCCAAACAGAAGAATATATTTTCTGCCAATGAAACCATCATCTGTATCTGTGGTATCAAAGATTTCACATAATCATAGATTTCACATAAACATAAATATCACATTCGAAATCATAGATACAATCATAGATCAATTATAAATAATTCGAGTCTTTAATTTGTCTCTCAAAGTTTTCAAAACCATGTCTGACAAGTGTATATATTTTGCCGTAGATTCATGAGTGACGGGTAGTGAAACATTCTATGGATCGTCAAGTCGATCGATATTGAATGCCGCGATATCCCTGAGAAGATATGGCAGTTGCTTTTTTTAAATGTATTCTGATCCAATGTTTAATCGTTTCAATAAAAAAACTTTTTCCTGTACCACTCTCGTCACTTACGTACAGTCGCAGAATTTGATTTTTATTTTGTAAAACTTAACATACTCTATCGAAGACTTTTTTCTGGTCTTCGTTCGCGAGATCATTTGCGATAAATCAATCGGAGCATCAATCTTACCAAAATCTATCAGATCTTTCATTACGTCGTCAGGACTATCGGATTGCAATCCAATTCATTGAATTTTCTCTGCTGTTTTCAGATCATTTTCCCGCTTCTTGATTAATTCAGCGCTCAAAAGCTGACTGTATTTTTTCGAGTCTTTCGTAATATTTCATCGCTTTTATCAAAGATGCTGAATTCTTAAAGGCATCCATAAGTCTCGTATGTATCTCTCATTTCATTCAAATCTCTCCAAGATTTAACAAAAGAAGCAGCGAGTAAAAATATTTTCGGGTTCAGTTTTTACATTAAATCGATAATAGTTAATTAAATAATTTTTCCCAGTTTTTTTTAAATAAATCCGATACCAATTTGTAACATTCGATTTCGTCATTTTTTGGCATCTGTCTCATAATTTCCCAAAATCTGGCAAAATATAAATTCAATGATTCTAATTCTTTAGGTCTGTTTAGATAGTAATCATCGATGAACAACAGACAATAAATATTCGTAAAATTTTTATCGAGAATTTTAATTTCATTAATATTTTAAATTTTCTGTTTTTCATCTCATTAATGTCAATCCATTTGACAATGGTATCACTGTCTGTATTACAAGGACAGCCTTCTCTAGCAGTATGTCCGCAGCTTCTAAAGCACCGCATTCTCTGTTATTCAATGAACGCAAAATTCTAGTTTCGATGCCAAAGGCTTATTGAAAACGGCTTATCTATTGGGAATACAAATTAGTTCGGTCCATTTTTTTTGTGTCCAAAAATGCATTTATTTCAAAACAAAATGAATGAACAGATCAATTAAAGTATTGTCCATCGCTGCATACTACTTTTTCCCATCCCTCAGACAATTTTCGAATTCCATCTCGAAAAAATGACTCGTCTTTGGAGGCAATCCAATTTTGGAGCTAATTTTCGATTTCTGCGAAAGAAGTGAACCGGTGACTTGCTGCCTCCTTCGGAACAACCAGTAATCAGAAGGAGCAATGTCCGAAGAATACGACGGGTGCAGTAAAACATCCCATTTGAGCGTTTCCAAATATTTTTTTATGACTTTAGCGATATGAGGCCGGGCGTTGTCATGAAGAAGAATAACTTTATCATGTCTTTACTCATATTCCGGTCGTTTTTCTCGCAATGCACGATTCAAACGAATCAATTGTAGCCGATACCGATCGCCCGTAATGAAATCGTCAGGTTTCAGCAGCTCATAGTAAACAAGATCCTTTTGGTCCCACCAGATACAAAGCGTGATCTTCGAACCGGTGTTCGGCCGTGGTGTTGATGTTGGGGTCGATGGCAACGATTGACCGGGCTAGCGTAGTATTTTTTCTTCTTAGGGTTGTCATAGAATATCCACTTTTCATCTCCAGTTACAATCCAATGCAAAAAACTTTTTCTCTATTGTTTTTGAATCAGCTGTTCAATGCAAGTGAAAAATCGCCTTCCAACATCTCTCGGTTTCAGTTCACAAGGCATTCAATTTCCTTGTTTTTGAATCATTCTCATAGCTCTCAATCATACAGAAACGACTTGTTGAGTTACTTCCATGATTCTGCTCCTCTTGCGTTTGATCTTCTTCGAGTAATGCCTCTAATTCTTTGTCTTCGAATTTTTTTGGCTGTCCAGAGCGAGGCTTGTCTTCAACGCTGAAATCTCCATCCTTGAAACGTCGAAACCATTCTCTACATGATTTATCAGTTGGAGCAGTGTCACTATAAACTTCGACAAGCATTCGATGGGCTTCAGCCATACTTTTCTTCCAATTAAAGCAGAAAATCAAAATCTCCCGCAAATGCTGCTTAG